>NW_026997831.1:0-273558 GCF_035044405.1 Drosophila montana
TTAACACATAAATACTATAGCAACTAAGCAACAACACATGAATGATGCTGACACGCCAAATTGTGAGTTCAGTGCTCTGCACTGGCCACAATCAGCAGCGATCGCATGACACCTCTTTGCTGGTGTGCTGCGACGCTGAGAATGCTGAGTCGGCATGCCGACTGTGGTCCGATGGCGCGACGCATTGACTTCGCTAAGTAGCGTTATGTTTTGCATTTGTCTTTAGCTTAGGTTCGCTTTGTAATAAAGAAGACACACGTGGTCTTTAGTTCAGTTCGCTTTGTAATAAAGAAGACACACGTTGTCATTTTTCGTACTCCGGCTCATCACCGTAACATTTGTTCTTATTGAGCACATTATTGCACCACAAGGGCAATAATCACTGAAGGGGACGAAGTCAAGTCCTCCAACGTAATCACCATAAAAACCGCATCAGTGCTCACCTTGGATCGACTTCCTCACGGAAGCGACGCTGGACCTGGAATTCACAATCAGCAGCTACGCGGGATCCCCGCGGCTACCTGCTACCACACCTAAATAACTGGCGCCCAAACGTCCTAACACCCACCAAGTTCATAGGCAATAACACAAAAACATGTAAGTTTGTCAAGTGAATTCAAATAGAAAAAAAAAAAAAGAACACACAAGAATAGAAGTTGTGAAAAGAAATACACATTTTGCCAAAAAAAATAAAAAATAAAAACCATTGCATACTTTAACTAAAAAACCATTGCATACCCTCACTAAGAATAAAACCATTGCATACCTTTAATGCAGGTTTTATTATAAATAAACAATTGCATACCTTTCAAAAATAAAAAATAAAAACCATTGCATACTTTAACTAAAAAACCATTGCATACCCTCACTAAGAATAAAACCATTGCATACCTTTAATGCAGGTTTTATCATAAATAAACAACTGCTACTAATACAATTATATGCCCAATGCGAAAAAGTTTTCATACAAGTATCGAGGTTAACAAATGAGCTGGAACACCTATAGGGAAATAAAGACCGAGTACAACAGTGAAGATAGTATAGGTGAAGAACAAGTTGGTTGGTGCCCAGAATATCAGGTAGCTAACACAATGGACCCTTCACAGATTCAAGCTCTCATTGACAATGCCGTTAGATCGGCACTGTCGCAACAACAGTCCCAGATAAATTCAATAACTCAGGAAATACAAAGGTTGCAAGTGAAAACGCCAGCAGTCGTCTCTTACCAAAGGATAACTGTTGTTCCTGGGGTAAAATGTGACATAAAACTCGACATAATAAAATCAGTACCAGACTTCTCTGGTGCACAAGACCAATATGTTGCTTGGAGACAAGCAGCAATCGATGCGTATGAACTTTTTAAGCCCTTCGACGGTAGTAGCGAACACTACCAAGCAGTAGCCATTCTTAGGAACAAGGTCACAGGGCCTGCTGGAGCCTTACTTATCTCCTACAACACGGTGCTAAATTTCGACGCCATCCTGGCTAGACTAGATTGCACCTATGCCGACCGAACATCCTTACGCCTACTGAGGCAAAACTTAGACATGGTCAGACAGGGTGAAATGACACTTATGCAGTACTATGATGAGGTCGAAAAGAGACTAACTCTGGTAACTAATAAAATTGTTATGTCACACGAACAAGAAGGCGCTGATTTGCTTAACACTGAAGTTAGAGCCGATGCCTTGCACTCCTTCATATCAGGCTTGAGGAAACAGCTCAGAGCTGTCGTATTCCCAGCGCAACCCAAAGACTTATCCTCTGCGCTAGCCCTCGCCATAGAAACAGAAGCCAGCATTGAGAGAAGCATGTTTGCAAACTCCTATGCTAAAGTTGTTGAGGAACGATCCCAAACAGCTGAAAACGGCAAACACAAACCATATGGTAAACAGAATAAAAACTACAAGGAAGACCACGGTCAAGATAGAAACCCCCATTACAAACACAAGAAAAATGCTCCAAAGGAGCAACCTAATAAAGAAAGCCAAGAGCCAGCTCCACAACCGATGGAGGTAGATTCTTCTTCCAAATTTAGGCAGCGTACTGAATACAACCAGAACCAACCAAATGAGTCAAACGCTACTAAGAGGAGGAACTCCTCAGAGCGACAAACAGGTCCGAGACGGCAACGTCTTAACAACATTGTTCAAACGGATTCCGAAGAACAAAAGGTAGCATACGAAAAAGCCGCAAAGGCTGCTGTCGAAGAAATTGACAGCGAGGAAGAGTACGATCAAGCCGACTCTGTCCATTTTTTAGGGAACACTCCCGGTTACCGTTCATCGAACGACGGTTGGCTGGGAGAACATTAAAAATGCTAATCGACACTGGCGCGGCAAAAAACTATGTTAAGCCCGTAAAGGAGCTGAAAACCATATTGCCGGTCGCCAAACCCTTCTCGGTGAATTCGATCCACGGATCCACTGAAATAAAGGAAAAATGCCTGATAAACATTTTTAATCACACTTCCCCCTTTTTCCTATTAGACACACTTAGTTCGTTCGATGCCATTATTGGATTCGACTTGTTAACACAAGCCGGGGTACAGTTGAACCTAGCAAAGAGTCTACTAGAGTATCAGGGCATTTCTGAAGAAATTCAATACCAGAAGTGCACTGATGTAAATTTCACCGATGTAAACGACATCGTAGTTCCTATCTCTATCAAAAAAGAGTTCAGGAACATGATACTTAAGAGGAAAAAGGCCTTTTCAACAACGGAAGAAGCACTCCCTTTCAACACCTCTGTCACCGCCACAATCCGTACGATTGACAACGAGCCAATATATGCCAGAAGTTACCCAAGTCTAATGGGCGTGTCCGACTTCATAAATAATGAGGTCAAGCAACTACTAAAAGACGGCATCATTAGACCATCAAGGTCGCCCTACAACAGCCCAACGTGGGTTGTTGACAAAAAAGGCACAGACGCCTATGGCAACGCAAACAAAAGATTAGTCATCGACTTCAGGAAACTGAACGAGAAGACTATACCTGACCGTTACCCGATGCCCAGCATTCCCATGATTCTAGCGAACCTGGGAAACGCTAAATACTTCACTACCCTTGATCTAAAGTCAGGGTATCACCAGATATACCTTGCAGAACATGACCGCGAAAAAACAGCATTCTCTGTTTGCGGTGGCAAATATGAATTCTGCCGACTGCCATTTGGTCTTAAGAATGCGGGCAGCATCTTCCAAAGGGCAATCGATGATGTTCTAAGGGAACATATTGGGAAAATTTGTTACGTCTACGTAGACGATGTCATAGTTTTCTCAAAAAACGAAGTAGACCATGTCAGGCACATTGACACAGTACTCAAGTGCCTGATTGAAGCCAATATGAGGGTGAGCCAGGAGAAAACCAACTTTTTTAAAGAAAGCGTAGAGTATCTTGGTTTCATCGTAAGCAAGGACGGCACCAAATCCGACCCAAAGAAGGTCAAGGCCATTCAAGAGTACCCCGAACCCAAAAGCGTCTACAGTGTCAGATCTTTCCTGGGTCTGGCAAGCTATTACAGAGTCTTCATAAAAGACTTTGCAGCCATAGCTCGCCCAATAAGCGACATTCTAAAAGGAGAAAATGGTTCGGTGAGTAAGCATAGGTCAAAGAAAATAGCAGTCGAGTTCAACGAAACCCAGCGCAACGCGTTTCAACGCCTGCGCAACATCTTGGCGTCAGAAGACGTAATTTTGATGTACCCAGATTTCAAAAAAGCTTTTGACCTAACCACTGATGCCTCAGCAAACGGAATCGGCGCAGTCCTATCCCAAGAAGGCAGACCCATTACCATGATTTCTCGTACCCTAAAAAGTCCAGAACTGAACTACGCAACCAACGAAAGGGAGTTGCTAGCTATCGTGTGGGCCTTAGGTAAATTGCAAAACTACCTATACGGCTCCAGAGAAATTAACATTTTCACTGACCACCAGCCTCTCACCTTTGCAGTAGCAGACAAAAATACCAATGCCAAAATAAAAAGATGGAAAGCCTACATCGACCAATACAACGCCAAAGTTTGCTACAAGCCTGGCAAAGAAAATTTTGTAGCAGATGCATTGTCTAGACAAAATCTCAATGCCCTACAAAATGAGCCCCAATCGGACGCTGCAACCGTTCACAGCGAAATTTCACTGACCTACACGGTCGAGGCCACGGACAAACCGTTAAACTGCTTCAGAAACCAGATCGTTCTGGAAGAAGCGCGTTTCCCATTAAAACGCACCATAATTTTATTCCGCAACAAAACTCGCCACTTGATCAATTTTACTGCTAAGAGCAGCATTTTAGAAACCCTCAAAGAAGTTGTAAATACGGAGGTTGTGAACGCGATCCATTGCAACCTTCCCACATTAGCAGTTTTCCAACACGAACTGATTGCCCATTTTCCTTCTACAAAATTCCGGTTTTGTAAAAATCTCGTACAAGACATAACGGGTAAAAGCGATCAGTTGGAAATAATAAATAGCGAGCACAACAGGGCGCACAGAGCAGCCCAAGAAAATGTCAAACAAATCTTGCGTGACTACTACTTTCCGAACATGAGCAGATTAGCCCAAGAAGTAGTCTCAAACTGCAAAGTTTGCACGCAAGCAAAATATGACAGACATCCCAAGAAACAGCAGCTTGGCGAAACTCCAATCCCACAATACACCGGCGAAATGTTGCACATAGACATATTCTCAACCGACAAAAAACAATTTTTGACTTGCATCGACAAGTTTTCCAAATTCGCCTTAGTACAGCCAGTACCATCAAGAACAATTGTCGACGTTAAGGGTCCCCTGTTGCAAATTGTGAATATGTTTCCTAACATTAAAACAATATATTGCGATAATGAACCTTCATTCAACTCAGAGACCATTACGTCCATGTTGAAAAACCAATATAACATCGATATTGTAAACGCTCCGCCTTTACACAGTTCATCAAATGGCCAAGTGGAACGATTCCACAGTACGTTAGTTGAGATCGCTAGGTGCCTAAAGATTGACAAAAAAATCGAGGACACGATCGAACTAATACTGAGAGCAACAGTAGAATACAATAAATCGCTACACTCAGTCATTTGCGAAAAACCAGTTGAAATTCTTCATGAGGGAACCGAAAAGCGCAGTTCAGGTATTACCTCCAAACTGGCAAAAGCCCAACAAAACACCATAGAAAGGTGTAACGTAAACAGGAAAAACCGCGTATTTAAGGTAGGAGAGGAAGTATTCCTCAAAAACAACAAAAGGTTAGGAAACAAGCTAACTCCTCTCTGCACCAGACAGGAAATACAAGCAGACCTAGGAACGTCTGTCTTAATCAAGGGGAGGGTGGTCCACAAGGACAACCTAAAATAGTTTTACCTTATATTTAGTTAGGAAATAAGTTCCCCAAGACAAAGCACCACAATCACATATGCGCAAACTGCTTGATGTTGATTCCGACCACTTAAAAACACTACTGTCCGTACTCAAGATACACCATAGAATGGCTAGAAGCTTAGACTTCCTAGGCACAACCCTGAAGGTAGTAGCAGGTACCCCAGATGCCTCTGATTTCTTAAAAATCAGGGTAACAGAAGCCCAATTAATCGAATCAAATCCCAGACAAATAGCCATAAATTCCGAGACACAGAAACAAATAAACAAACTAACTGATACCGTAAGCCAGATAATAAAAGCTCAAAAAAATAAATTAACTGACACTCCACACTTGTATGAGACGCTTTTGGCTAGAAACAGAATGCTAACCATCGAAATTCAAAATTTAATTCTCACAATAACCTTGGCAAAATCTGGTATAGTAAACCCTACAATATTAAATCACGCAGATTTGAATTCACTTGTCAAACAGGACGCTCCAATAGTTAGTTTAATAGAAGCCTCAAAGATTAGGGTCCTTCAGTCCGACGATATAATTCACATACTAATAGACTTCCCAAGGGTCGAAGCCAAATGCAAAAAGATCACCATCTATCCCGTGTCTCACAATCACACCATACTACGTCTCGACGAGAACTCACTGGCCGAATGCGAAAAGGATACCTTTGCCATCACTGAGTGCATCCAGACCACACACATCAGCTTTTGCGAGCGATCTCGACGCGATTCCTGCGCGACGTTACTCTACGCGGGAAGCATGGCTCAATGCCATACCCAACCCAGTCACCTAAAAGAAGTAACGCCCGTCGATCATGGCGTGATCATCATCAACGAGGCGACTGCCCGCATCCGCACAGATGATAGCCCCGAAGTAATCGCAAAAGGAACACACTTAATAACATTTGAACGAGTAGCTATCGTCAACGGAACCGAATTTATAAACGAGCGGAAAGCAATGGATAAAATTCCCGGCATCGTAAGGTCTCCACTTCTAAGGATCATCGGGCATGACTCGACTCTGAGTATCCCACTACTACACCGAATGAGCAACGAAAACTTACGCTCCATCCAAGAGGTGAAGGAAGACATCGATAATGCTGGATCGCCCAAGTTATGGTTCACTGGCGGAGTAATACTGAATGTGGGTCTCATTGCCTCACTCATCCTTGTCCAGGCAATAAGGAAGAGACGAGCATCGATAAAAATCCAAGGTGTGATCGACAACTTTAACATGGCCGAGGACGGCCATAAACTTGAGGGGGGGGCAGTTAACACATAAATACTATAGCAACTAAGCAACAACACATGAATGATGCTGACACGCCAAATTGTGAGTTCAGTGCTCTGCACTGGCCACAATCAGCAGCGATCGCATGACACCTCTTTGCTGGTGTGCTGCGACGCTGAGAATGCTGAGTCGGCATGCCGACTGTGGTCCGATGGCGCGACGCATTGACTTCGCTAAGTAGCGTTATGTTTTGCATTTGTCTTTAGC
This sequence comes from Drosophila montana, assembly GCF_035044405.1. Lineage (NCBI taxonomy): Eukaryota > Metazoa > Arthropoda > Insecta > Diptera > Drosophilidae > Drosophila > Drosophila montana. The sequence continues at coordinate 6,870 of NW_026997831.1, forward strand.
TTAGGTTCGCTTTGTAATAAAGAAGACACACGTGGTCTTTAGTTCAGTTCGCTTTGTAATAAAGAAGACACACGTTGTCATTTTTCGTACTCCGGCTCATCACCGTAACATTTGTTCTTATTGAGCACATTATTGCACCACAAGGGCAATAATCACTGAAGGGGACGAAGTCAAGTCCTCCAACGTAATCACCATAAAAACCGCATCAGTGCTCACCTTGGATCGACTTCCTCACGGAAGCGACGCTGGACCTGGAATTCACAATCAGCAGCTACGCGGGATCCCCGCGGCTACCTGCTACCACACTTAAATAACTTACATATGTATGTACGTAATTTTTATATGAGGTGTCATAATTTTCCAGTAGTAATGTCTTTTTATTTTTCTTAGCGTTCATGCCAGTATGACCACCTTGAACTGGATCAACATGGAATGTAGACAATATAGCTTCTTTTTCATTTTTATTTTGTATTTTGGTTACCGGCCTCAGTAGCGCTATTGTGAGATTTTTTAGATATTTATTGCCCAACTCTTTAAAGGTATCAATGGAAATCCATTCAAAGGTCTTTTCGCTCGGTACCACTTTATGTTGGCTGATTCTTATTATACCGGTTTCTTTTTCAAGCTTTTGGAAAAATTGACCTAAGTCAAGAGTTCCATTGATATGGTAATCTTTTTACCATGCTTTAGTAAGCATAGCATATTTGTTATATGCAAGGTCACTATTTTGCGTATAGCGTCGTTGTTAATGACGTCGTTTACGTTGGGCTGAGAAGCTTTATTAAGGTTTTGCTGTGGCAAAATTCCTTGCTCTTTTCCTGCGCAGGATTTATTTTGTCTACTTTGAAGTCTTGTAGTGAATTTTAAGACATTCTTGATGGTTATTCTAGATAACGCATCCGCTACGAAATTGTCTTTCCCCTTTAGATATTTTACAGTAAACTCATACTCTCCTCAACCTAATCTCATTCTAGTTAATGTTGAACTGGGGTTTACCATCGAAAATAAGTACGTTAGTGGTCTATGGTCTGTTTTTATAGTGAAGTGTTGACCATAAATGTATGGTCGAAAATGGGTTATTGCCTAATGAATGGCTGCTAACTCTTGCTCTGTTGTATTTTTATTGCTTTCACCTTTTGTGAATGAACAAGGAGCGTATACTACGGGTAATTGCTTATCACCATAAGTTTGGGTTAAAACTGTTCCGCAAGCTTGTTTACTTGCATCCGTTATTATGCAAAATTCTTTGCTAAAATCAGGATACTTTAGTAAAGTTGGCTTCTTAGGGCTTTGTTTAGATATTCGAATGCTGTTTGGCAGTCAATAGTCCATTCAAATTTTACGTTCGCTTTGCATAATCTTGTTATGTGACGTGAATAATCTGCAAAATTTGCTATGAAACGTCTGGTATAATTGCAAAATGCAACAAATCGTCTAGCATTATTAGCGTCCGCAAGGATTGGGTATTTTTCAATGACATTGTACTTTTTGTCATCTGGTAAAATACCTTGATCAGTACACTTATGACCTAGAAAAGTTACTTAGTGCGTAAAGATTTTTCTGAATGTCATTTAAGGTTGTGTTTCCTGCATAAGTCAAAAACATTTGTTAAATTTTGGATCATATGGTTCTCGGAACAACCGATGACTATTAAGTCATCGATGAACAAGAATTCTTTGGAATAAATTTGGCGCTATTTTTAAAGTGTAAGGTAATCGTGTAAAACGATATGAGCCTTTGCTCGTTGAAAAAGACGTTATGTTTCTGGACTGTTCTTTTAATCCAATTTGGTGAAAACCGGACATTAAATCTAAACATGAGAAGTATCTTGTTGTTCAAGAACATCATCTACTCTTTGAAGTGGAAATTTATCGGACAAGAGTTTTTGTTGATTTGACGATGGTCTATTACTAATCGCCATCTCTTATTATGGGACCCTGGTAGACCTTTCTTTGGTACAAGAAGTTTCGGACTATTATATTATAATACTGATGGTTCTACTATTTTATCTAGAACGAGTTTTTCTGCTTGTTTTACTTCTTCTTAATTTTATTTTGCATAACGAAGTTTTCTTTTTCTTCGTTAATTTTATTGACTTTTTCATAGTTGCTCAAAGTTTCGTATTTTATTTGGTTTAAATTAACAATTTTAATTGAGTCTGTATTAATTAATATTCGGGCAAATGTATCATTGTGATTAGAAATTGTATTTCCTATAAAAATTCCCTCATAAATTTCTTGGTTCGCAATTAATATGTTATTTGTTACTGAAGATAATTTTATTTGACGGACAACTTCGGAATGGACTGAAAGTATTGTGGCATTATTGTCACAATGTAGATTATTGGTATTTTGATCAGATAGTTTAGATTTTTTGGAGGAAGTATTAAAGAATCACTTGTTTGTGTTGAATCTAATTGACAATTGTATTTGTTGCGGAACTGCTAGCTTCTTTTTGGGCCGCGCCGGCTGGCTCATCGGTTCTCTGAGTGTAGTCCCATCCCTGGCCCGCAGTCCGCACAATCGATATCAACAAAGCTACAACGTCTGTAGCAAAACAGACCTAAACAACACTATCCAAAATGAACCACATAATCGATAAACAACAAACAGCCGGAACTTCTAACATATCTACCTGAGTCTCCCTCATTTTGGCCACTAGGTGGACCGCATCAGCCCGTGTCGGCTTTCATGGCCCCTCTCCCCATCAATGGATATTTAGCCGGACAATGTTTTCCTTCAATATGTGCGTATAATTGGTTGCATTTCCTTAAAATTAATAACAATTAATGTTATTGCTTATCGCAATCATCTTTGCAGCCATTTCCAATCTCATGCAAGTGGACATACCTTTCAACTTCGCCCGGTGCGTATAATTACTGGCATGTTCTTATAATTTTAGACAATGCGTATTAATTCCAAAAATTTTAATTTTTTTATAGCCGAATAACAAAATAGGAAGAGAAGTAACCGCAAGCTAATTACCGCTGTTCGCTCAGCCGGCTAATTAGAACTCCCAACGTAGGCCACACCCACGTCCTTGGTCTATACCCGTATATCTTTCGCATGAAACACGCCTAGGGGCTTCCCTTGCAAATCTTCTAGCAAGTACGAGCTGTTGCCTACTCGACTCACTGCTCTGGCCTTTAGGAACTTCATTGCAAAATTGGCGTTAAAAGCTTTCCCAAAATCGCCCAGTACAATATTGCGTCGGTAGGCTTCTTGGCCGGGTTCTGCCTGGAACACTTGGGGTCGAGCGTTGTACTGCCGATGACTTCTTTCGTAAGCCTGGGGTAGCTGGCTTTGGACTCGCTGTCTAATCAGGTGTATTTTGTCTGCTAGGTGCAAATGAGAAATCTCATGATCACCCAGATACTTTAACCTACGAGCCAATTTGTAGCATGCCCCGTTTAGGAACATATGATGTCCGAAAACGGCAAAGAATGGAGTCACCCCTGTCGCTGTGTGTATGGCATTGCGTATGGACATTTCTATTTCTGGGAGGTAGAGGTCCCACTCGCGGTGATCTTGCTCTAGATACGCCCGGATCGCCGACAGCACGGTACGATTCACTCGCTCGCTTGCATTGCTCTGCCGTGCCATATGTGAGATGCCGAAAGCTGAGATCATGTTTTGGAACGTACCCGAACTGTCGTCCGTTGTCCGAGTGAATGACCTCGGGTACTCCAAACTTATTGAAAGCCTCCCTAACCAAAAAGTCCACTACGTTAAGATCCGTAGCCTCTCGCATCGCCTTTAGGAAAGTGAAGTCGATATACAGTTTTTGGAATGGTCGCTCGGTCACTACCTCTTTCCTAGACCCACTTGCATGCGGAGGTTCGGTGCCTTGGTTTCCTTGCATGTCACGCACTGCCTTACCTAATCCCTTACCTGACTAGCCGTGCGGGGTCAGTAAAACTGCCGACGCAAGGTCTCCAGTGTTTTCACGACACCTCCATGACCAGCCGTTTCATCTACATGAGCCTTCGCAATTAAGCCAGCTGTTAAAGAGCTTAGCACCGACAACTTCCACACGGTGCCTTCTAACTCGTCTTCTAAGTGGACGAGCCCCATGCGCTTAAAAAGCAAACCCCCCTCAACCTTCAGGTCTGGCCGTTTGTCCTGATTCGAATGTACCTGTTCGAGCAACGCCTAGTATTCCGCTGACTCGAACTCGGGGGCTCAAATTCGAGAAGACCATCTGGAACATTGCTCACTGCTTCGACACTGCGCTATAGAATGTCGGCTACCACGTTTTCACTGCATTTACGGTGCTCGATGGTAAAGTCATAGCCTTGCAACTGCAATGACCAACGACCTAGTCTTGACCTAAGCGCTTTCATGGACATCAGCCATTTAAAACTTGCGTGATCAGTGGTGCAAGTAAAAGACATCCCTTCTACATATGGTCTGAACTTTTTTATGGCCACTATCGACGCTAAGCACTCCTTTTCAGTGACGGAATAGTTCCGTTGGTGTTTATTCAACTTGGCTGAAAAGAAGGGTCGCTCAAGCCCATCGGTGTCTTTTTGGAACCACAGCCCCCACGCCGAACTGAGACGCATCGCACTGTTCGCACAAAGAATGGCTTGGAAAAATCCGCGTGCACGAGCACTGGGGCCGTGGCCAGGGCGGTCGTCAACTGTTCAACGGCTTGTGTTGCCTAGTCACTCAATACAAACTTCCCGCTATCTTTTTTTAACATTTCGGTCAGTGGTGCGGCCATGGTCACGAAATCTCGTATAAAGCGCCGGTACGAACCTGCCGTACCCAAAAATGAGCGAACTTCTTTGCGCGACCGAGGCACGAGGATCCGTTTAATAGCTATAGCCCGCTCGGGGTCGATGCGAAGTGTGCCACCCCCAATAATAAATCCTAGGTATTTTAAAGCCTTGAAGGAAAATTTGGATTTGTGCAGTGCGATTGAGAGGTTCGGTTCCCTTAAGCATTTGCCCACTTGTCGCAGATATTTTTAGTGCGTTTGAAAATCTGGGGTAATAACTAGTAGATCGCCGAAACACACAAAGACTCTTCGACATGTATGCCCGAAAACGTTCTTTATATGGTAAGCCTCTTAATGTTCTTCGTTTATTTATATCTTTATACATAGCCTTATCCTGCTCCTTATGGTACATATTCTTCCCCTTTTCAACTACTATTGGCTTAGTAGGTGTTTCTCTCCTGTTTTTCCGCGATCGACGTCCCCGAACGCGTCTGTCCCGCCATTATCGCTCTCCCTCCCGCATCTGTAGCAGAATATCTTCCGCTCTTAGGACACTGCGACAGGCAGTCTTTGAAAACATGGTCGAACTACCTACAGTTCTATCATACCAGCCGGGAAGATGTCTTGCCCCGCACGATATGGTGGTACTTCAACCTCGTGAACTGTCGGGTTTGTTCCTGCGACCAATGTGCCTCTCTACTTCTATGCACTCTTGGGGCAGTTCATCCACGGTGAGTACATCCATAGCATACCTGTATTTTGCCGGACTCTCCTTCAAACCACGCTTTAAAATTTCAACCAGTTCGCGGTCTCTCAGCGGCTTCCGAAATCGTGCGGCAAAGCTGACGCATGTGGTGCATGTAGTCATCTGTGGTAGCTCCTGCATCACATCATGCTCCGTCTGATAGAATGCTGTCGACCCAAGAATGGCGCACGTTCATCCAATACCACTCGCGGGCACGGCCGATCAGAAGCAGGTGAAAACCGCGCAGGACCTCCTTCCACGGGCATTGTTATTGCCTCTGCAGAAACTCCAGTCGAAACACGAAGTCCTCTACAGAATTCATTGCGTCCTCGCCATCGAACTTGACGTTCCACCGCTCGAGCTTCAGGTACGCTGCTTCTCGTACGTTGGCATACGCTTCCATCCGTTATCCGGTCCTCTACTCGGAAGTGGCGATTATTCGGATTACGCCAGTTCTCCGCCTGAGCATCTGCAACGTAAACTGGGCTGCTGGATGAATACTCCGCTCCTCGCGCGCCTTGTCTGTGTGGCTTCGGTGGCACCGGGGGTGGAAATGCCTCGGGCTGGATAACTTCTCCCTTTTCGGGATAGCGCCTGTTCGCAGTGTTAGGCTCTCCGGGGTTGTCTGAGTCTTTCGTCGCTTTTGGGAACTCCTGGTGCCGTGGAGTTCTAGCTTCTAGCAGACGACCCTCCGCCGGGATCTGTCGCTCAGGAAATCCGAGGAAATTAATTGGCGCTCACAAATAACTCCTATTAAATAAATAAATAAATCAACGCCCTATAACAAATCTTACTAATATTGAATAAATAAATAAACACCAACCACGAAACTAACTCACAAAAAGAACTCTTTTTTTTTTGATTTTAATTGAATTTCACATACTTTGGGGGGAGAAAAGGCAAATCCTAACACAAGCTAACTTGTCTACGCATAATCTGGACTATGGACAACATTTAAGCATTCGTCAAATGCTCAGTTCGTTAGTTTGACTGACGAACGGCATTCAAGGAACGCTACCTTGAAGTCTATTTGGCTTCTGTCGCACTTCTGGGCACCCTTAGGGTATGCTGTGGGACAGGTGCGGCGCAGAATCGAATCTATATCGACCTCGGTCACCTGTCTCCGAAGCTCATATAACTACGGCCAGCACACACCAAACGTAAACACAGAGTGAAACAAAACAAATAGTAAAAATTAAACAAACTTTAACGAAAACCTACCCTAATATCACATTTTATCACAGTTTATTTAGCACCTTCGTCGTGCTTCTCGGATTCCATTACAATCTGCGCGATTATGGGCCACTACTCGGGCCATCAGCGGTGTGGGTCCTAAAGCCAAGGGAAACTTTTCCTGTTCCCGTATTAATATTTTATTAATTTATTTTGTTTTCCGCCCGACTTCCAAAAAGCCGGGTGCTTCTTCAAATTTGCCATATTGTTACGGAACCGCTTGTATCCTTTTGGGCCGCGCCGGCTGGCTCATCGGTTCTCTGAGTGTAGTCCCATACCTGACCCGCAGTCCGCACAATCGATATCAACAAAGCTACAACGTCTGTAGCAAAACAGACCTAAACAACACTATCCAAAATGAACCACATTATCAATAAGCTAAAAACAGCCGGAACATCTAATAAATGAACAACACTAACAGCTGTGACATCTAACTGTAAGCAACAAAGGTGAGACGCTCAATATAAATTAAAAAATAATACACTATTAATCCACTTTACTGTTCCAGATCGGGTCCGGGTTCCGAACCCTGCGTACCCTCCCTACCTGAGACGATCACCTGATCTCATCTCTCTCATTTTGGCCACTAGATGGTCTACATCAGTCCGTGTCGGCTGTCATGCCCCTTCTCCCCATCAATGGATATTTTAGGATTCCCTGAAATTTGCCTTAACCTTTGTATGCTCCCATTATCTGTGCAAACCGCTAAGTATATGTATATATTTATTTGAATGCTAATTAGAAAAAGGCAAAAAAAACTAATCTTAATTATATAAACATTGTCTTCTCTGATTACCAGCCACCTAGACAGACCACAAAGTCGAACCGCCCTTCGGGTTCTCTTGTCCCTACTTTTAGCCTGGGCTCATGGGACGGACTCACGTGGATATCGCCGCCCTTCCCGATTTTGGATGACGCCGCCTCGCCCGCTGCAGCTCGCCTTTGTGTCGAGTTTAATTTAGAGTTAATTTTTTTGTTTATCACAGTCTAGGATTTTGGTGTGGCCCGCAAAAAAAAATTAAAGTTTGCGTACGTTGCGTGGCGTTCCTTTATTATATAGGATGTAATTTAGTAATTTTTCTCGGCACAATTGAAAAAAAAAGTCTGTTCTATTTCTTTTGGCAGTTACACAAGTTTAATTTATGTGCGTTTTGCGCACAGCAAGCCTGCCGTTAACCGCTGACCAAGTCGAACCCGCTATTGTACATTTGGGCAGCAACATCATCGGTGCCCAATTCCGGCACACGCATACATATTCGAGGTGGACACCGTTGCTGCCCATCTGCAGAGCTGCACTCTAGGATCAACGGTCCCGGTTTCACCCCCGATACTTTGTTCATACGACAAAAGATTATCGGTGTGGCCGATAATAAAGAACGCAACCAACTAGGCAAACTGTCGATGCTGCCAATAAAGTCAAATGCAACATATTTTTTAGTTAAATCTATTCCTATTATGTCATCACTAGGTATTATGAAATTTTGTTCGACTAAATGGAAGTGATAAGGAATTATATATTTACCAGTAGCGAGCTCTATGAATGCTAAACCTTTTGAAAATACTGAACCTTCGCAAATTCCTGAGATTTGTGTCCTAACACTTTTATTAATGTTATTGAACGTGTCTCAATTTTCTTTCAGTATTGAAATATTTGCACCAGTATCTAATAATAGGGTAAATGTTTTACATGTATTCTCATTTTTATTAATTTTTATAAATATACTGAGGTTAAGATTGATTGTATGTACATTATTTATTGGTTTTGAATATCTGAAGGGGTATGCTCGTTTGCCGAATTACCTTTAGTAATTCGAACGTTGCCATTTCTATTATTATTTGGTTGTTAGCGCGGTTTGTTCAGAAATTTTCGGCATTATCAGGGTCTAGGCCATTGCCAATATAAGCTGCTTCGAGTTGCTTTCTCAAGTTGTCGATTTCAGCTGTATATTGGGCTGCAGTTTTGACTTTCTGTTTAACAGTTTTGCGTTTACCCTTTAACTTGCTTATAATGCCTTGAAATGTTGACTCTTCTTTAACCTTGTAGAGGATTGGACCTATTATTTTTGATTTTATGAGTTCTACGGCCAAATCCTCTTGGGTGCCCTTTGTTCTTTCAACTAGCCTTAGAGCCGTTAAAAAACGTTTTAATGACAGTTTTTACCGCCAAATTCCTGGGACCGTAGACGTAATTTGTCGTACATATTCCCTGTCCAAGGTTACCTGAACAGGAATAATGGAATCTGAAGATTCTTCAACTGCCTCAGTGTCGCTATCGATTTCTGTACCGAGTATTGGCTTAGACTCGTTTAGATCTTGGAGCTGGTTTGGGTTAAAACCCGCTGGTAGATATAGATCTTCTAGGATATTTATTCACGTTAAGTGATTTTAAGACTTAAAGACACTGTTTTTTATGTTGGCTTGTAAGTATTTTTTCAAAAGTGATAACTATTTGACTTATATTTTAGTTTCGTGTAATTAATATTGTCATCTGGTGTTTCAGCGTTTCGACTTTTATAACTGAGCCTTTATTGAGACATATAAAGGATTTTCAAATTTTTCTTTGAAATCGTTTTTTGTCGTGCTATTACTGACTATTCACCCAATATTGGGTGTTTTTCGGTTTGAATTTTTACTGAAACATATGGCATTGTGTTAAAATGTAGTTCTTTTACTGTTTTTGAACAGTTTATTAAAGGACTTGAATCGGTATTAAATGTTTCTTTTTCGAATTCATTTATTGTTATGATTCTCGATGTGAACGCAAAATATTTAATGCCCTGATTCGAAAATAGGGGTCATTAATATAAGTGTTTCTAATTTGCGATTCTATATCATTAATATTTTTTTATTTGTTTTTATTTTTTTATTTTCTAATCTATATCTTCATTTATATTTTTAGACTTTGTCTAGTACACCTGCTTTAATTAGATATAATTTCTTAATTGTCTTATTACGCATTGCTTATACCTTTAATGCTAGTGAAATAACAGATACATCGGTTATTATTATTAGAAAAATTGTAATATTTTCTAAGCTTTCTCTATGATAGATTATTTATTTTGGCAGTATTTGTGACATTAGCTGCCGACTTTTCAACTTTTGACTCATTTGAGCCCATTTTATTTGAAATTAATCGTATTCAATTTTTTTCAAATAATTATGTATACATATTTATACCCTGAACCCATTGAAAACGGGTAATAAGGGTATAATGTATTCGTGCAAATGTATGTAACAGGCAGACGGAGGCATCTCCGACCCCATAAAGTATATATATTCTTGATCTGCATTTATAGCCGAGTCGATCTAGCCCTGTCCGTCTGTCTGTTTGTCCATCTGTCCGTATATATGAACGCAAGGATCTCAGAACCTATCACCACCTTCCCGCTACTACCTCATCGCTATAAATCAAGTAAATAAACCAATTAACATATGCTGCCCGCCAATATAAGCCACAATTTAAAGGAAATTGTCATTTTGAGAATACACGAATATTTAATAGTACAATAAGATCTACTGCTGAAAATTGCATCATGATCGGTTAAGAAAAACGAAAGAAAATGTGTTTTGGCTGCCCACGTGTTTGCAGCAGCAAGCGCAAATTCCAAGAATTTCTGTATGTATCCATGATACACATGATACACACACACATTCATGCGCGTCTGCTTTGAGTTCTATCAAGAGCATTTCAATTGCGATTGTATTGTTTTCTGTGCTTCTATTTTAGTTGGTTTTTTCTCATTAAGACTGAATTATTGGTATGGCTGTTGAGTAGAGGCGGCGGAAAGTAGTGCAGTCAGTTACGAGTTAGCACCCTGCCGAGGAATATTTTATTTTTTTGGCAGGTGTAGCTGTTGAGTAGAGTCGGCAGCAAGTAATGCGGTCAGTTACGAGCTCGAACCATGCCAAGGGAACTTTTTTTTTAGTTTAATTTATCTTTATTACTACTATAACAAACGAGTGCGTAGCGCGAGCTGCATTTGGTGTTGGAATAAGAGGATTCTGGTTATCCCCTAGTCGCGAGCTCCCGACTAGAACCTCTTACATGTTGTAATGTATTTTTATTGCTGCTGGTGTTGGTAGAAGAGGGTTCAGGGTATTCCCTAGTCAGGAATACCCGACTAAAGCCTCTTACTTGTTATAAGACAAGTTCCTGTCACGGTCGCCATTTAATATCCCAGGTTATTATAATAATATTTCATGCACGTCTGTGCTGGTTTTGGTTTATATTCAGATTTATTGTGTTCAGGCATGTTCTTAGCCTATGGATAACATATATATACTTATACTGATTGATTTTACTGACTTACCTCCTTTTAACTCTTGAAGTGGTTTAAATGGGGTTCTATTTTCTTCTATCGAGCTCCTAACTTTGAGCTGTTGTCTCATTTGTTTCGCTTGAACCCTTTCTTCTACCCTCCTAAAATAATTGCTGACGAACGTGTACTATTTTAGCGTCCATTGTATACCTCGAGTGCGTTTTTCTCTACTTCGGCTGAGTTTTGTCAGGTTTCCTTCCTGGATCGTCGTTATTTCTTGTTCTATTAAATTTATAGGTCGCTTGCCCACAATTGTGGAGTCAAGTCGATTTATTATAGCTTTCTTAATGTAACGGCGTGCCAAATGACCCTAGTACCATGTCAGCTGGTCCTTTTAGTTAGTTTCATATGTTTGAACTACCGTCGTTTTTTTCATAAGAATTGTAAGTTAAGTGAGCCATTTTCCTCTATGGCACGAGTGCTTAATTTTCAAAATCAGGCAAAGATTTGAGTATGTCTCTTTCACTGTAGGAACGGTTATTCGAATTTCCGCGTCTATGTACGTTTCTGCTTCTGGTGTTCCGAGATTAATACTCGTCAAATGTTGTATATGTGACTTAAAGTTTTTTTTGAGCGCCAAGCGCATTATTAACTGCGAGTTTTATTGACGCCTGCAGTTTTTCAAAAGACATTGTCATATAAAATTATCTATTTTTAACTTTCCGCACTGATTTTTTATGCAGTCTTTAATGCTGCACTTTTCAATTTTTCGAGTATATCTTCTATTTGACTATCATGTTCATATTCATAGCTTTCAGTTAAAAATAGGTAAAGGGGTATCATGGTTTCGTGTATGTAACAAGCATAAGGTAGCGTCAATAGACGAGTCGATTTAGGTATGACCCCGTCTGTCCGTATGTATGAACGCGTCGTTCTTATACTTAAGAGTTGTTAACTTTCAATTTTGATCGTTGGTCCGCCTATTGCAATTGTTTTAATTCCCTGCAGTGGATTTTGCTGGCAACATTTTTGTATGGGTTTTCTGCGATTTCTATGATCCATCTCAATTTTGTATTCGCATGTTGTGTATTGATGTTACGAATACAAAGTTGGTATATATCAGGGTAATATGAATTTACGATAATCTAGAGAAATCTCTAAAGGTTAGTATGAAGCTACAAGATGCAAATAACTGCATTACGTCAATATATGGAAAAAAGTTGTATTATTTCACAAGCACGAAGTCAGCATAAGCTTAAATTTGTATTAAAAATATGTTGCATTTGACGTTATCGGCAGCATCGAGGGTTTGCTGAGTTGGTTGCGTGCGATATTATCGGCCACGCCGATATCTTTTTGTCATATGGTCAGTGTATAGGGGGTGAAGCTGGGCCCACAGTGGAGCCCAATTTATTGAAAGGTGGCAACGCCAGGCTTGCCATCCACGGCGCCAAAAGCGACGATTGCTATTGGCCGCCCGATTTGCTCTTAAACAGATTATAAGGAGAGTGAATCCCATGCCCTTGGATATGCCCTTGGCCTTCATTTGGGCCGTTGACCCAAAAAATGCAGCTGTGCAGATGGGCAGCAAGTTGCTGCCCGAATATGAAGCGGGAGTTCGATTTGATCAGCGGTCAACGGCGGGCGTGCCAGCTCGAAGTCAGCATAAAATTTTAGTTTTGCACGTCGGCTCAAAAAGATTAGAATTTTTCCATTCGGCAAGTTCAGCCGGCGCGCATTAACAAAAAAACTTAACAAACAAAACAAATCTTGGGTTTTGTTTTTCTTGCAATTTAATAAATATACGTAAATTAAACCACTCGAGTCACCAAATATATAAAATAAAAGTGACTTAAAACGTAAGTGCGACAAGAGACGAACCAGTAAGAATAAAAAGACTATTAGCAAAATAAACGGCTCCGGCTACGTAGTTACCAGCTCTCGCACCAGAAAAGCCCACGAAACATCCCAAAGGCCAGGATTCGGCTCAGCGGCACACACCAGCCATATCCGCGACGCCGCTAGCCAAGCGTCGGCGCAACCCTGAAGGCGACGAGACGAGCCAACAACGACCGGGCTCCAACAGCGAGAAGCGGCCACAGGCGAGACCACATCCACATCCTCCGAGTGAGTCTGTTCCATTTTGCCCCTCTTCGTTCGAGTCCTTGGCAGAGTCAGACGAAGACTCCTGATTGTACTCCCTGAAAAAGTGCAGATTTTTTTGTCGTTGTTTTTGTGGGCACATTGTTCCTAAATCGGCGCAACGATTGCCTCATAATTGCTTCCTTGTTTGTCTCTTTCTGCGGCGACTAGCAATAACTTTGCAGTGTTTCGTCGCCTGTTCCATGTAGTGCTGTTAAAATAAAAAAATAAATTCTATAATTTAAGTAAACAATTTAGAAATTAATACACATTGTCCATAATCATAAGTATATGCAACATTAATACGCACTTGGAGAAGGAATGTTCACGTGCATGAAAACTGAATTATCTGAATGGAGACACAATTAACATTAATTGTTAATAATCATAAGGAATGCAACCAATTATACGCACATATTGAAGAGAGAAATGTCCGGCTATGTCTCACTGGATAAGGAGAGGGGGCATAAAAGCCGACACGTGCTGACATAGGCCGACAAGTGGCCAAATTATTAATAAGATTTGTGGGTAGACGTTTATTTATTTAATAGGAATTATTGGTGACGTTTTTTTTTGTATTAGGGTTAGTAATACTTATAGTAGAGAAGGGTACGGTTTTCTGAAGGGATCAGTATGGCTGAGGAACAGGTGTCTGACTGGATTTCTGACGCTGATGGGGCGTCTGCCACCGCCGCGCCAGCTGGAGGGCTGGTGCGAACGCCAATGAATTTCCGGAAGAGGGTCACCTGGTAGACTTAGAGAAAGAATTGGCGCAACAAGATAAACCTCCACAGAACCTGGAGTTTCCGAAAGACTCAGTACTCACATCGGCAGCAAACGCGGCGATAGCTCAGGCCCACCAAACGTATCTGCATGATCTGCCATCTGGCATCAGCGAATCCATCCGCGAGGAGATGCGAACAGGCTTCATGGAGATGATGAAGGGCATCATTGATGTGCTTAGGCCACCAGGGAGCCGCACCGAAGAGACTACCATTGCGCCCAAGCGGGCGCCATCCCGAAAGAGCGAGAAGGGATACAGCGCGAGGCATTTCCACCACCGGGGCCGCCGAAGCCACACAGACAGGGCGCGCGAGGAGCGCAGTACTCATCCAGTAGCCCAGTATACGTTGCAGATGCTCAGTCGAGGAACTGGCGTAACCTGAATAACCGCAATTTCCGAGTAGAGGACCGGAGAGCAGATGATTTTCAGCCGGAGGAAGCGTATGCCAACGTACGAGAGACGGCGTACCTGAAGCTCGAGCGGTGGAACGTCAAGTTTGACGGCGAGGACGCGATGAATTCAGTCGAGGACTTCGTGTTCCGCCTGGAGTTCCTGCAGAGGCAGTATCAATGCCCATGGATGGAGGTCCTGCGCGGTTTCCACCTGCTCCTGACCGGCCGCGCCCGCGAGTGGTATTGAATGCACGTGCGGCATTGTAGGGTCGACAGCTGGATGCAACTGCGGCATGCCCTCTTGGACAGGTTCCGGGGCTACCAGACGGAACATGATGTGATGCAGGAGCTATTACAACGAGAGCAACAGGCCAGCGAAGGGGTGGATGATTATAAACAACACATGCGTCAACTCGCCGCGCGATTCCAGAAGCCGCTGAGACCGCGAGCTGGTGAAGATCATAAAGCGTGGTTTGAAGGAAAGTCTGGCGAAATACATCTATGCCATGGATGTACTCACCGTGGATGAGCTGCGCCAAGAGTGCATACAAGTGGGTACGTGCAGCCGTCGCGTTGTTCACAAGAAACGAGGCCCGTAGTTCACGAGGTTGAAGTACCACCACATCGTACAGAAACGCCGCCTGGAGAACTGGAGGAGGCATTCGTGCGAGGCAGGAACTCATCCCGGATTGTATCCCGGATTGAGACGGAGATTTGGGATAAGGACCAGGATAAGGCTATTTATAATAATATAAGCAAAGGAGGAACACTTAGGGGCTTACCATACGAAGAACGTGTTCGGGCATACATGTCGGCCCGAAATAGAATTTTTGGTGAGCGACAGCTGGAAGGGAAGACACTAGCCACCCGAAGAGTGGTGATCGCACTAGGATAGTGGATACAGTTGGTCCGCTACCCAAATCGGAAAATAATAATGAATACATAGTCACATTAATATGTGACCTTACAAAATATTTAGTAGCCATTCCAATAAAAAGCAAAAGCGCAAAATTTGTCGCAAAAGCTATATTCGAAAATTTCATACTCAAGTTTGGTATAATGAAGACGTTCATCTCGGACATGGGAACAGAGTATAAAAACCAGATTTTAACTGATTTATGCAAGTATTTGAAGATCAAGAATCTCACCTCTACTGCATATCATCATCAAACATTAGGGACAATAGAACGAAGTCATCGAACTTTTAATGAATACATTCGTTCATACATCTCTGCAGACAAATCTGATTGGGATGTCTGGATTCAATATTTCACTTATTGCTTCAACACGACACCATCAGCAACGCATGAGTATTGTCCATACGAACTAGTATTTGGCAGACTACCGAAACAGTTCATAGATTTAAACAAAACTAATTACATAGATCCTATTTATAATTTAGATGACTATTCTAAGGAAATAAAGTTTAGATTAGAAATAGCATACAAAAGAGCTAGAATTATGTTAGAAAAAGCCAAGGCTTATAGGAAATTAGCATATGACGAAAAAACAAAAAACTTTGAATTAAAAGTAGGAGATAAAGTACTTATAAGAAACGAAACAGGGCACAAATTAGACCCAGTATATTTAGGACCATATATAGTAGAGAAAATAGAAGATAATGACAACATTTTTATTAAAGATAGTAAAGATTAAAAACAAAAAGTTCATAAGAATAGATTAAAAATTTTTAATTCTTAATAATCCAAAATTCTCTTTAGGAATTCAAACTCCAAAAAATACCAGAAAAAAATAATAAAATAAAAATATATGACGGCCTGATCAACCGAATGAAAAAAAAAAATTTTTACAAATAAACGAATTATAAATTTTTATACCTTTAATACTTTGTATTTTTATATCCTAACATTTTTAAATTTCTTGTTATATACACAAAAAAAATTTCAATTTTTATTAAAAACAAAAAAAAAAAAAAAGAAAACCTCAATAATTAAGTTCATTTAATAACAACACATTCATAATGTTACGTTATTTCTCTAAAAGGGGAGGTGTAGTGCGTATATGCGCTTACAGAATACCCTGTACTTAAATATAAAGTATGCAGCACTTTGTTGCATACAATAACAATAATATAGTAAACAAGCCCAGAGCCACATTATGTATTGGCTCGGTCTCATATTACGCAGCGCGGTTCACTAGCGTCACTAGCTGATCGTTTGTGTTTATGCTGCATATCCCACGCTCCGTCTGAGCGCATTCCGTGAGCAATATATATGCTCACTAATACAGGCATATGCGAGCTACTCACTCTCCCTCTCTTTGTAGCTGTTAACGAATAACAGCATAAGTATATATGTATATCCATAGGCTAAGCGAACATTATAAAAACTGAATAAATTTATTCTGAACCAATATACTAAACAGCACTGACGTGCTGGCTTTTTCATTTAAAGAGTGTTCTTTTTACACTAGGTAGACTTATGCCCTTAAGAAGAGAACGGGTAGATTTGTGTTGAGCAACGAGGCCATATATGCCATAGAAAGCTTGAAGTTAGCCCTCACCACTGCCCCGGTGTTAGTTCACGCGGAGTAGGAGCCGTGTTGTTCCAACTAGACGACGAGCAACAGGAAAGGCCGATCGCATTCTTCTCGGCCAAACTCAGCAATTACCAGATTAACTTTTCGGAATTAAGATTAACTATTCGGAAGGAATGCCTAGCCGCCAAACTGGCCATACATCGATTCCGGCCGTACGTGGAGATGATGCCGTTCACAGTAATCACCGATCATGTGAGCCTGCAGTGGCTTATGAGTCTCAAAGACCTGAGCGGGAGATTAGCCAGGTAGTCCCTAGAACTATTCAAGAGGACAGTGCACGAAAGATTGGCGGATGAGGTCAAAGGCACATGTTGGAATCTCTGGGTGCCGGAGTCGCTGACTGCAGGTCTCATTCAACAAACACACGCGGACGAGACGTCAGCTCATGAAGGCATGAGGAAAACGCTGCACGCGCTGCGCAGGCGATATTTTTGCCCAACATGGCCATACAAGACAGGGACTATGTGCGGAAATGCGACACGTGTAGGGAGACCAAGGCACAAAATTACCGGAAGCAGGTCGGAATTGGGGAAGAAGTGCGCACCGACCTCCACTTCCAGAAGATATACATCGACTTCTTAGGGAAGTGTCCACGGTCAAAACGAGGGCATGCGTGGATATTCGTCGTCGTAGACCACTTCTCAAAATTCACCTTCCTGAAGGCCATGAGGGAAGCCACCGCGGCGGAAGTCGTGAACTTCCTAGTGCATGAGGTGTTCTTCAAATTTGGCGTGCCGGAAGTGATCCATTCGGATAATGAACGACAATTCGTGTCAAAGTCGTTCGATGCGATGCAGATGTACCTGAATGGTTCCAGTTATAAACTGGCCAGGAAGCTGAGATCATTGGCCGATCACAGTATTTCTGACCTTGACGCGAAGGACAGACTGGCTGTAATCCGAAGCCAAGTCAAGGAACACCTGCATACCGCGTACGAGCGAAGTCGCCAACGATACGACCACCGCGCGCGCCAACTCCACCTGGAACCGGGACAGGAAGTGTGGAGGCGCAACTTCGCACTGAGCAGTTTTGGCAAAGCCTTCAATCCTTGAAGAACCGCTTCGTCCGAGCCGTGGGTACCAACGCCTACGAGTTAGAAGATCTCCAGGGACGCGTGCTAGGCGTTTTCCATGCTAAAGATATACGAACATAATCGTAACTTGCTCACCTCCTTGCCAGGCATTGGCGCGGCAGCGCCCGTCGTTCCCTTTTTTTTTGGGTCAGCGCCGAAAGTATAGATTACTTGTCGTGGGTGTGGCCTACGGCATCCTTATTAGCCGGCTGGGTCAATCTAGGAAATGCGCACGCAGATTTCTTGTAACGGTCGTTCATGTCGATGCAATAATCTGCGTGGTGATGTTGCATTTGACGTTATCGCCAGCATCGAGGGTTTGCTGTGTTGGTTGCGTGCGATATTATCGGCCACGCCGATATCTTTTTGTCATATGGTCAGTGTATGGGGGGTGAAGCTGGGCCCACAGTGGAGCCCAATTTATTGAAGGGTGGCAACGCCAGGCTTGCGATCCACGGCGCCAAAAGCGACGATTGCTATTGGCCGCCCGATTCGCTCTTAAACAGACTATAAGGAGAGTGGATCGCATGCCCTTGGATATGCCCTTGGCCTTCATTTGGGCCGTTGACCCAAAAAATGCAGCTGTGCAGATGGGCAGCAACGGTGCCCGCCTCGCAAATGTATGCGTGTGCCGAAATTCGGCCCCGATGTTGCTGCCCAAATGTACAGCCGGGAGTTCGATTTGATCAGCGGTCAACGGCGGGCGTGCCAGTTCGAAGTGAGCATAAAATTCTAGTTTTGCCGTCGGCTCAAAAAGATTAGAATTTTTCCATCCGGTAAGTTCAGCCGGCGCGTAGTAACAAAAAAACTTAACAAACAAAACAAGCGGCCACAGGCGAGACCACGTCCACATCCTCCGAGTGAGTCTGTTCCATTTTGCCCCTCTTCGTTCGACTCCTTGGCAGAGTCAGACGAAGACTCCTGATTGTACTCCCTGAAAAAGAGCAAATTTGTTTGTCGTTGTTAAATTTTTTTTTTTTTTTTTATAAATTATATATATGTATATATACATAGGCACTTACGCCAAGCTTCATTTTAGAGTGCGAACAGTGAGGGAAAACTCCAAAGGTGATGCGTATGCGCCTGTAAAATATAAAAGCTTAAAATTTAACACTTGCGCGAACTATACTTGAATTACCCATTTATATCGCTCCTTACCACCCCCCAGAGAGCTCTTTAGGTAGGGTAAGGTAGAATTAAGCGATTTAATACATATATATATCACCTACCTGTTGCACGACTGATTATCGTGACATACCCAGTTCTAAGAATTTGTGTGGGCACATTGTTCCTAAATCGGCGCAACGATTGCCTCATAATTGCTTCCTTGTTTGTCTCTTTCTGCGGCGACTAGCAATAACTTTGCAGTGTTTCGTCGCCTGTTCCATGTAGTGCTGTTAAAATAAAAAAATAAATTCTATAATTTAAGTAAACAATTTAGAAATTAATACACATTGTCCATAATCATAAGTATATGCAACATTAATACGCACTTGGAGAAGGAATTTCACGTGCATGAAAACTGAATTATCTGAATGGAGACACCTTATAAATTAGAAAGAGATAAGACACATTAATTGCTAATAATCATAAGGAATGCAACCAATTATACGCACATATTGAAGAGAGAAATGTCCGTCTAAGTCTCACTAGATAGGGGGAGGGGGCATAACAGCCGACACGTGCTGACATAGGCCGACAAGAGGCCAAAACGAGGGAGACAAGTAAAGGTGATCGTCTCATGGTAGGGTGGGTAGGCTGGGTCCGGAGCCGGGACCCGATCTGGAAAAGTAAAGTGGATAAATAGTGTTTCTTTGTTAATTTATATTAGAGTCTCACCTTTGCTTGTTTACATTTATTTGTCGCAGCTGTTTATGTTGTTCATTTGTTAGAAGTTCCGATTGTTTGTTGTTATCGATTATGTGGTTCATTTTGAATAGTGTTGTATAGGTATGTTTTGCTACAGACGTTGTAGCTTTGTTGTTATCGATTGTACGGACTGCGGGCCAGGGATGGGACCACATCTAGAGAAACCGATGAACCAGCCGGCGCGGACCTCTGAGTAACAAGCAGTTGCGTAACAAATATTCCCTTAATTAAAAGACATTTTCTGATTTGACAACAATTAGAGCATTAATTTTATTAAAGATGGTTTTCTCTATGTGCAAAAGGTGACAATACAATAGGCCGTAGAGATCTATCGCAAGATCATTGGCTCAGAGTTCACATTATTGCAGTCGCAAATGAGCAGACTTACCACTTTCCGTAGACAAAAGACTTGCACGATTTCCCTTTCTTGGTTGAGGGTCGGGCGAAGGAGTCCTTTTGGGTGCACTTACGCACATCCGGGATTCCAGATTGGCCAAATCTGAGATATTCACTCCAGCAACACTTCCCGACCAGGCCTTGAATTTTTGATCTGGAACACGAATTGCGTGAGAAGTATAGGCGAGACGATCGACGAATATATCCAGGCGATGCTAGGTCGGTTCCAGTCTGTACAAACTCGACACGCTGCAAGGGGTGCCCTAGGAATATTTCACACCAAGGACCCGAAGCAGTAGGCGTAAATTTGTACCCGGCTAACGTTCACGAATTGCATCTATACAAACCTCAGAAGCTGCGTCGTAGGGAATCTCAATGTGTGGGCGACGGCCTACGTTGGCGCCGGCGAAACAACGACAACAGCCGCAGCGATAAAGCCCGATTTTCAATCCGGTTTAAAAGGCAAGCATCCTAGGCGTGACTCTGAGCACTTTTGAAAGGGAGACCGGTTTTCGTTGTTGGGAAAAGGTTCAGAAAAAGAAAAAAATAGCCAGTGCAAGCCGGCCGCCAAAAATTTAACTTTAAAAATATTAAAAAAAAATTTTTTAAATGGTGACAACAATTTTTTTATGTGTTTGATATATGTATATGTCTACGGGCTTACGCTTGTGAGACTGTGGAAACAATTACGACATTCTCATTGTCACATTCACTATACGCTGAAATCTGAAATATTTCCTAAGTGCCTTACGAAACCATGTTGGCTCCAAACTTATACGTCGCCATGTACTATTGGAATGTAATCGGAGTGTGAATAGTCGGTAATCCGAGCATTAGTCACTGTGAGGAACCGAAGTACCACGGTTTTTTAAAGCAAAGACAATATAAGCACTAAGAAATCGTTGCGCTCTCACAGCCGAGCGAAAGAAATTATTTAAATATTTTTATCGACTTTAAAATACAGATTTTCTGCGGAGCCCACCTCAGTACACAACATGCATATTGTACACAACAATACAAATTTAGGATAGGTCATGATCAGCGCTAGAAAGTTATGAAAATTTATTTCTTTACCAGCCAAAGCCAGAGCAGTGAATAACAACACATATATACATATTTTGATGTAGTTATGCATGCATAATTCACACATACAAATATAGGTGCTTGCACGCCATTGGCTGAGCTTGTTTACGCTTCTCTCGAGCATACACTGTCAAAAAACAAAAGTAAAATCAATCTATGTGTGCTATTTTCCTAACATAGTTAAATTTTCCTGTACATTTTATCGTTAGTACCTAGGGTTATAGCTATAGTAAATAGGGTTATAGGTTATAGATCATTTAAAGAAAGCATGCATTTCATGGATAAAGCAAAAGTACGTTTACAACTTTTTCGCTCAACGTACTTTGAAAACAAAGCGACGCAAAGTACAAACGACCAGCTGTGCTGAAGGCAGGCAGGCGACTAACTTCATGTTCACTAACTCATGTTCATGTCAGCATAAGAAAGCCGCGACTTCGGAATTCGTTCGTCTGAACGAACAGCCGTCGGCAGGCATGGGGGAAAGGCCAGATGAAAGGCCATGCTAGAAATTTTGCTTCGCATTCAAATGTATGGACGTTACTCATCTTATTGTTTATATTGTCTTTGCTTATAGTCTGGGTACGAGAGCTAGTCGTTTTCAGAGGCCAATACGCCTTATGGCTTGACCTTTTCTGGCTCCGCTCTTGTGCCTTCGTCAAATACAACAAAACCTAGGAATTTAACGCTAGTCTTAACAAACTTCGACTTTTCTTGAGCCACTTTCATGTTTGCACTGGTCAGGCTTTTTTAGACCTATTCAACATAGCATGTCTTGCCGATTAGTTCGCGCAGAACGTCATCAATAGCCCTCTGAAATATGCCTCCTGCGTGTTTGAGTCCAAATGGAAGATGCCAGAACTCATACTTCCCTCCGTTAACAGAGAATGAAGCCTTTTCTCGAGCGCATTTTCAAGTAAAATTTGATGATAGCCGGACTTTGATTAGACAAGATTTGCTAAAATAATTGATATATCTGGCATCGGGTACTTGTCTGGAATAGTCTTTTCGTTTAGTTTATGAAAGTCTATAACCATCCGCTAGCAGTGTCTCGTTACAGTCTGCAAAAACTTTACCTCTGTTTTCGAGCATTTTAACAAATTTGACCTTTGCCTCCTGTTGTGAGTCAACATTATCAATTTTGGTTAAATTACCATTTCTGCATTTATTTCTTTGATCCTTAAGCTAATGACAGCGTCTATGTGTATTAACAGATCTAGACCGCTGATACCGTCGAAGGTTTTTGAGATATTTTTTGATCTGGGAATGGAATGGATCGTGAAGGTGGAATCTACAGGGACTACGTTTTCTCAGCCTGGGATGGGCTTGATGTATTTTTTGGATCATTTTGTCGATTAAGAACTTCATCGTTACCCCCGCTACATTTCGCTGTACGACGTCTGTACGGATGGCAGAAGGGACCTTCCACTAAAAAATGTATATCATCACCATCGTACTCAGACTCATCTTGTATTGTAAGCATCCGACTCTTGAGCTTCTTCTTGAGCAACATGTTTTACCCTTTGCCTTCTTAGCCCGGAGACCCGCTCAGAAGTACTTGATCTTTTTCCTGCCCTCGGATGGGGAGTGGGCTGCCTGAACCCTGAAATGGAAACGTCTACATTCATTCGCTCTGCGGATTTTGAATCACGTGTATTTTTTTGGGATTGCTCGGCTTGGCGCTACTCGCCATGCATATTGAAGGAAGGCCTCTTACCCTGTCCGTAGAGGACCCTGTTCTTTAGACTGCTGTTGGTTCCTAGAACGCTGCGCAGATTTATAACCCTTCTACTGTGGGCTTCTGGCATAATTCACTGCAAAGGCGTTTCTGTCATGTTTTGCTTCGATAAAAGAGGAAGGCTGCCAAGTCGGAGCGTACCAAGCTATTGTTCTTTGCTTATCACTATATACGAAATCGGGCCTACTAATAATAGCATCGAAGCAAATGGGAGTGTAAAATGAGGTAAGTGCGCCCATGATTTTACTTCTGAGTATGATAATCGCCTGATAGTGGCGAGAGCTACCGTCGTACGGATTGAAAATATCGTACGAGGCTACTACGCGTGTGTCTCCTACTTGCCCTCGAATTCTGTTAAGCACTTCACAGCATTTACGGGTTCGTCTGGTATCAGATGTGCTACCCTCTATTATTTGAGCATTTTGATAGACTTGAATTTCAGGCAATGCGTTGTGCGTGCTTTTGAGCTTTCCTCTCAAATCATTTATTTCACGGCTAAATTCTCCCCGAATTCTTCTATCTCTCTGTTCATTTCGCGGCACTTGTTGCGCTAGTGCACTCGTCACTGCAGCCTCTCACGTTATTGCTCTGAGAACGTCTTTTCAGTACAGATATGTAATTTGTTGCCGCTAGTAATTAGGGATTGAAGGACACAATCATCGCCGTCGTACTCTCTGTGGCCTTTAGAACTGTCTGACTTAACACTAATTCAGAATGTAACCGATACCCTAACATCGGTAGTCTACTTTCGGCCAGTAATATTTGTATTTTTGACACTTTTTTGCTTAGATTTTTAAGGTCCAGCGAGTTACAAGACATTTATAAATTCGCTGGGAAAGATGGTTTAAGGGGGAGGGGAAGTGGGTATCCTGACCAAACCATGCCTAGCTCTACTTCTACACGCCGTGTACGCTCTACGCTCTACTTCGGGCCGTGGCCTCGCACCAACTACTCTATCGGGCCGTGGCCTCGCAACAACTGCACTATCGGGCCGTGGCCTCGTACCAACTACACTCCCTAACATCTAACTAGTAATACCCACTCCTGGGCTACAGTCCCGTACCACATGCTCCCACTCTAGGTTAGGGTGAACATCGGCTAATTCCGATGTTAGAACAAACCGGGTTACCGGAGAATAAAGAACTAGCAAGTTTCCTTCGTTAATCACGGCATATGCACTTTTATTCACTTATTGTTTAACACTGCCCTACTGTACTTCATAAACTATGGCCCTGCCGCACTGTTTTGGAGCCCTAGCGCTCCGCTATTCACTCTGTGATTTTCTTCTCGCGACGCACGTCTACTCACCCTTAATTTCGCTTCCAAAGTGCCGGCACGGTCGCCAGCAAGCCATGCGCTTGCCTCGGTCGCTCAACTTCGCCGCGAGCTTTCGCATCTTCGCCTCGGAGCTTTCGCTCTTCGCCGCCGAATTGAAGTTGCGCTCCCGAAGACGGTGGTGAGCAACCGATCGACAACGCATGGTTGCTGCGGCGGCCGGCGGTTAAATTCAAACTTAAGCTAGACCCTTGCTGGCTAAGGGGCTTCTTGCCCTTAATTTACCTATTCTAATAATACCCACGATATAAACTTAACGACTCCTTGCCTCTTTAATAAATTATAATATTGGCGGCTCCGTGCCTCTTAATTTAATAATATCATTAATTAATTATAATATTGGCGGCTCCTTGCCTCTTAACTTAATAATGTCAACTTATGGCGCCTTGCCTCTTTCTTAACAACGATCTTAACCTAATACAATTGATACTTATAAACTAAGAAAAATGATTAGTCGCCCCGTCAACGGCTCCTTACCGTGGATCCAAAACTGTGGGGGCTGCACTTAGTAGCCACCTCACACCCTCCCCTTACTTCGGGATGGTGACCGTGACGACACCTTTTGCGTTCAAAGTAACGCTGTACTCTCGTTTCCCATCTGTTACGTGGAAACGAGTACGTCGGCATCGGAATCGACGGATCCGCGCCTCTCTCGCGATGAGCTCTACCACGCCCGATGCCTGAGGCGTTCCATGGGGGAATACTTTCCAACCCCAGGGTGTTGAATCGGACACGTCGCTCCTGGCGGGACTTCCGACGATCTCTGTTGGCGTGGAGCTGCTCGATGCGGCTTCTGGGCCGACCTCGCGGCCGACTGCCGCCGTAGGCGTTGGAGTCCTCGGTGCGGCTTCTGGGCCGGCCTCGCGGGCGACTGCCACCGTAGGCGTGGAAGTCCCCGGTGCAATTTCAGGGCCGTCATCGTATCCCATCCGTCGATACCGTCGAAGAGGTCGAAAAAGTCCTCCCACAACTCGCTCTCGGTGGGGGCTTGGTAGCACCTGGGGAAGGGACCTCGATCGCACCAGTGATCGCTCCGGTGACTGCGGCGTTGCCATCGCATCCTCGTCCTCGAAACACACTTCACCTACACTCCCCTGGCGGTTGACGAATGGTGTTTCCGCGTGTGTAGAGGGCCCTAGTGGCGGCGTCTCGTTACCGTGCCCGAACCACGCTTCCTTTAGCTCTCTTCGAGAGGTAGTGCCGGGCGTCTCGGCGCGTGTTGTGGGTACCAGTGGGGGCATCGTTGTCTCGTGCCGAACCAGGCATCCTTCAGTTCTTTTCGAGAGGTGGTGCCGGACGTCTCCGAGTGGGTCGTGGGCACGAGACTGGGGACTGGGTTGACGTTGGCCCCTGCTTCGACGACGTTTGCTCTGGGTGGCCGTCTGTCGGTGGTGACGGTTGCGTCGACGTTTTTCGCCCAGGCCTTCCCTTGAGCTCACCCTTCCATGCTTCGAGCGATTAGAAGGGGGTCCGCTACCCTTCTCCGGAAATTTCGTTAAAAAGCGCAACGTTATCTGGGGAAATTCGCTCGCTTGATCTACCTCCAGGCGATGGGTGGCGAATCGGCGGCGGAATACCGGTTCGTGCTCCTCACCCTCTGTCAATGGCTCATAAGCCGCCGTGGGTTTCGGTGCCGCCAGGTCCTTTTCCAGTTTGGGATCCGGGCTGCGACCGGACTGGTCTGCTTCCGTGGCCATTGGGACGTCAGTCGCTGCTTCCGCCGGGGACGATCCCATTTCTGGGGTCGACCGCGAAACTCCCTCTTCCTCGGCATCTACCGCTCCGGATTCCTGCGTTGACGGCCCGCGCCTGTTCGTCTCGAGCGATGGGAGCTCCTCCTCGTCTGCGGGATCGTCCACTTCGCCGTTTGCTGTCGGCGTTGTCGTTCCATACGACCTTGGCGAGTGGGATGCAAGCGGAGGAGACGGGGGCTCTTCTGCATAGGGTGGCGAATTTCGCGCGAACGGCACTTCCACGAATATGGTCGTCACGTCGACGGCCATCAACATGACCACCCGTCTAACCTTTCCATTAAGTTGGTCCGCCGGGAATATAAGGTGTGGCGGAACTGGAGAGGAGTCTCCTCCTGCCGCCCTCTTCCATAGTAGTCCCGCCCCTGACGGGGGTCACGTTGGCGGCCTCCGTTACCCGGCTCGGGGAAAGGTGTCTGCGCTGCAGACGTCCTCGTCCGACGAGATTGCAATAATTTCAGGTTCCATCTGCAAATTCGACTTATTTGTTAACTTATTCCTTACTTATTTGTTAATGTCCTATCCTCACAGTGCGGCTCACATTGCGTAAAACCTATTCTGACTATGCTACTAGTGTTAGTCTAATCTACATTTAGTACAGGTATTGCATTAGGCGACGGATGTCGCTCTCACCCCTCGCCCACTCGTGGGTTTTCATCGGTCCTGTGCTTTCCCCTTCCTCATCAGTCGTCTCTATATGGAATGGCTTCAGCTGAGAAACGTTGGCCACCCTTTTCTTCCGTTCGCCTGGCTTTACCAGGGTCATGGTCTTTACGGTTCGGTTGGTCCTCTCAGTGGGATTCTCTTGTGGACAGTACGGGGCAGTATACTGGGCCAATTCCACCCACTTCGAGAAAGCGTCATGGAACACTAGTAGCATCGTGTTGCCATGTCTCGACCGGGGTAGGGGCCCGACGAGAGTTCCCTCTGCCGCTCACCACTAGCCACACCTAGCTTCCAGGGAATATAGTCCTCGTCGTCCGTCCGGTGGCCCAGATGCCTGTATAGCTGCCCATTTTCTTCTACGTAGTCCGGAAACTTGGCTGGCTCATCGGCAATCCTAGTACGCATACTCGCGACCCATTTGCAGGGGGCCTCGGCCACCACTGCTTGCTGACAGGTCTCTAGAGGATGCCTTGATAGTGCATCGGCCACGACGTTGAACTTCCCTCGACGATAGTGGACGTCAAATTGGAACTGTTGCAGTTTCAATGCCCATCGCGCGATTATTCCTGATGGGCTCTCGATCGAGTTGAGCCATTTGAGTGCCAGATGGTCCGTTATTACGTCGAACCGGTACCCCTCTAGGTAGCAACGCAGCTTCCGGATCGACCATACAATTGCCAGGCACTCTTTCTCGGTGGCGGAATAGTTCACGTCTGCTTTTAGTAACTTCAGGCTCGCGTACGTTATCACTCGCTCCTGTCCCTCTATCGTCTGTGTTAGCACTGCGCCGAGGCCATACTCACTCGCGTCAGCCTGCAGAACGAATTTGACGGAAAAGTCTGCACAAGCCAACACCGGGGCAGTCGTCAAGCTATCTTTTAATTAGCGTAATGCCTCCCCTGTTCATGATCCCATTTTTCTTTCTGCCCCTTCTTTAAGAGCGCTGTGAGCGGCTGTACCTGAGTCGCGAAGTTGGGAACGAAGCGCCTGTACCATGACACCATCCCAAGACACTGCCGCAATTCCTTACAATTTGTCGGGGCCCTCAGGTTACGTATCGCCTCCACCTTCTCTGGATCGGTACGTATTCCTTCCCCGCAAATGACATGTCCCAGATAAACCAACCTCTCCCTGAAGAAGCTGCACTTCTTTCTATTTGGCCTGAGATTGGCCGCCCTTAACCGGCGGAATACCTCCCTCAAATTCTCTACATGCTGTTCTTTCGTCGCTCTTATTACCACGATGTCGTCTAGGTAGGCGAATGCATGAGGCTCCATCTCCGGCCCTATTACCGTATCCAAGGCTCGCTGAAATGTCGCACACGCCAAATGTAAGCCAAATGGGATCACCCGCCATTGGAAAAGACCTCTTCCAGGGACCGTGAACGCCGTACATTCCCGACTTTCGGCTGCCATTGGTATCTGCCAGTACCCGTGCTTTAAATCCAAAGTGGAGATGAACCGGGCGTGACGCAACCGTTCCAGGATGTGATTAATTCGGGGCACAGGATAAGCATCCGGAATGGAATGTGCATTGAATTGTCGGTAGTCGATGCACATGCGCCACTCGCCAGTCTTCTTCTTGGATCGACTCTGGCAGTCGCTCCTGGCCCCCTGTGTCCGTGTGGATTCTAGCCATTGCTCCTACTCCGTCCTTTCCCTGGCACGTTTCCGCCGTGCCGCTTCCGTAGCCAGCGTAGATCTGCCTTTGCAGCTCTACGCGCCGCCTCTTGGTTTCTTCAGACTTTCGATCTTCCTTTTTCATTACCTTTTCCGTCGGTTGCCGAGCAGGTGCTCCCTTTCCATGATCTGGGAGGCCTTCTTTCGGTCCCCTCTTGGTATCTTCTTTCTGCTGCCGAGCAGGTGCTCCCCTCTCATGACCTGTGAGGCCTTCGTTCGGTCCCCTCTTGGTATCCTTTTTCTGCTGCCGAGCAGGTGCTCCCCTCTCATGACCTGTGAGGCCTTTCTTTGTCTCCTCATTCGTTCCTGGCCCCACGACCGGAGTCGTCACTGTTTCTAGGATCAATTCCGCCTGGCCGCAGCGTATGGTAGTTCCCATTGCACTCAGGAAATCCATACCTAGGATGACATGGTTTAACATTGAGGGCATGACGAGCATCACCATGCTGATCGTCTTTCCCGCTAGGCTCACGTCTAATCTCAAGGCCTTTCCTAACTCTAGGGTGGACCCATCTGCCAGGCGAATGCGCGCATGTATGTCCTCCACTCTCCCCCAAATCGCCCACTTGCGTACGCAATCTTCACTCATGAAGCTGGGAGCGGCCCCTGTATCGATGGTAGCAGGCATCGTTCGCCCGCCAATCTCTACCGTAGCGACGATCCGGCCACCGTCCACCTTCAGTGGGTGTCCTACTTCTGCGTCCCGCATTTATCGGCGCCGACCTGATCCTGGCCCGGGCGACGCCATTGCCCCCTGGCTACTTCTGACCCGGCCTCCACATACCCAACAAAATAATACGTAGGCATTGGGACATTCCCTAGCAAAGTGCCCCTCTTGCCCGCACCTACGACATGCTCGCCGCGATCATACCCGGTCCCTCTGCCTCACGACTGTCTCGTACTCCACAGCCAGCTGAGTTAGCTGGGATAGGGTAGAGAAATCCTGCCGTCGAACATAAAGCCTGTATTCGTATCTGGCGTGATGCATAAGAGCCCTAAGCTCTATCGAGTACTCCTTGAACTCTCCGCCTACGCGTTGCCTACGGGACCAGATTTCGTCCTCAAGCCTTTCGAAGTAACGTGGAGGTAGAAAAAACTCTAGGAAACCCCTCCTAAACACAGACCACGGCACATCCCTTAGCCCACTGCTGAAGAACCAACGAGCAGCCCTGTCGCAGAACACCTCGCTCATTGCCCTGGCATTCGGTCGAGGGCAATGCCATAGGTGATGGCGTGCTCCTCGAGGTCCTCTAGGAACCCAAGGAGGTCGGAGCGGCCATCATACCTCATGCCCCACTTCCGAACTTATTCCGGAACATTGGGGAGTGACCTCGCCTCCGATTGACGGTATGGTCTAGAATGGTAGGGACCACTACCCGGTTCTGTGTTGACTGCGGCGGTCTTCGTTTCTACCGAAAGCAGGAGCCTCCTCCACACCCGATACGGATAAGCTCGGGGTGGGCGCCTGCAAACGCCCGTACAACTGGGAGCTCCTAAGGTCGGGCTCCGACTTTTGACGTGGCCGCCCGCCTAAGTCGGGTGGGACGCCCCAGGATGGCGGCTCAAGAGTTTTAGCGTACTGAGATTCTAGCTCGGCAAGCCGAGCCCAAATCTCAGATGAATGGCGGACAGTCGCTTACGCTGCTCCTCCACGCGCCCCTCCTTTTCCAGCCCAAACTCCTGGGCGATCACCACTAGCTCCTCTTTGCGCCGCTGGTGAATCTAACGTACGCCTACCCCCGGGTTTTGGCACTCACCTGCCTCCATCTTGGGGTTTCTTATATTATATCCCTTTCTCGGTAGTCGGCGTCGCTGTTTCTCGCCCTTCCTGCATCAGGAGTTCCGTCGGTCTCTTTATTTATTCTATTTTAAGTTGGTGTTTTTGTCACTTTTATGCCGATCTTGTTATCCACTTTTGTTTGTTTCTTATTAGTTCATTCCCCTTTTTTTTTCTTAATCCCTTTTCTCTTTATCTTATTTTGACCACTTCAACAAAACGAACAATAAAATAAAACAACAAAATGCACTTAATGTTCTTTTAAGTTTGGGTCATTCCTCACTTTGGTCTTTGCCCTATTGTTTTCCTCTATTTATTATTGTTTTTTTTTATTTATACTTATTTATTCTTATTATTTTCATTTATTTTTTTTTATTTATTTGTATTTTAATTTATTTATTTGTATTTATTTACTTTTATTATCTACGAACACTTCACAAAAAAATAAAAATAACAAAAATAAAAGATCCTCTTGATGTTCTTCTCACTATTAACCCGCGTTTATTTGACTTGTTTATTGCTTGTTTGTTCTTTTTATTCACTTGGTTCGTATTTACTATTAAATGTATCCGTCCTCACTGCCTTCGCCAACTGTACTGACGAATTCAACTTTTCACCGCGCGTGGGTTGAATTCGTCCTGTACAGTAGCTGTTGCGACGCCTTAACGGCCCTTCGACGCCGATGTCCACTGCGCCGCGCGTTTGTGCACCCGTGTGCAAGCGTGGTCTCGGCGTCGCCCGTCTTGCGCGCGCGCACTGTACTTTTATGACCGACCGTTATGTTTTCGGCTCTTTGCTTTGCGTGCTAGATTTTTGCACAACTTTTCGTCGCTTAAATTTTTCAGGTCTTCATTTTTCTGCCCTTGCCTAACACAGCGTATAAAAATGTTCGCTAGGGTATACTCGACTACCGAATACCCTAGTTTTATACTTCGCCCATATACTATATTATTATTCTCTTATTATTCTCTAGGGTACCCACACTCTAGGGTATGCCCGACTAAAAATACCCTGTATACAACTCCTTTTTTTTTTTTCGAAAATACCTATTTGGGCACGCTTGCGGGGCTTTAATCCACCGACATGCCACGCCCCTTAACGCCTCTACGTCCCTGCTCGGGCGCCACTTTTAAAGAAGCTACTGGCCGGGGTACGACTTTCAGTCTTACCAGGTCCAGCGAGTTACAAGACATTTATAAATTCGCTGGGAAAGAGGGTTTAAGGGGGAGGGGAAGTGGGTACCTTGACCAAACCATCCCTAGCTCTACTTCTACACGCCTGCACTATCGGGCCGTGGCCTCGTACCAACTACACTCCCTAACAGCTAACTAGTAATACCCACTCCGGGCTACAATCCCGTACCACATGCTCCCACTCAAGGTTAGGGTGAACATCGGCTAATTCCGATGTTAGAACAAACCGGGTTACCGGAGAATAAAGAACTAGCAAGTTTCTTTCGTTAATCACGGCATATGCACTTTTATTCACTTATTGTTTAACAATATCCTACTGTACTTCATAAACTAAGGCCCTGCCGCACTGTTTTGGAGCCCTAGCGCTCCGCTATGCACTCTGTGATTTTCTCCTCGCGACGCACGTCTACTCACCCTTAATGTCGGTCCAAAGTGCCGGCACGGTCGCCAGCGAGCCATGCGCTTGCCTCGGCCGCTCAACTTCGCCGCGAGCTTTCGCAACTTCGCCTCGGAGCTTTCGCTCTTCGCCGCTGAATTGAAGTTGCGCTCTCGAAGACGGTGGTGAGCAACCGATCGACAATGCACGGTTGCTGCGGCGGCCGGCGGTTAAATTCAAACTTAAGCTAGACCCTTGCTGGCTAAGTGGCTTCTTGCCCCTAATTTACTTAACGGCTCCTTGCCTCTTTAATTAATTATAATATTGGTGGCT
This sequence comes from Drosophila montana, assembly GCF_035044405.1. Taxonomy (NCBI): domain Eukaryota; kingdom Metazoa; phylum Arthropoda; class Insecta; order Diptera; family Drosophilidae; genus Drosophila; species Drosophila montana. Next base: position 38,971 of record NW_026997831.1, read on the forward strand.
CCTCGCCTCTTTAATTGTAGTATTATTAATTAATTATAATATTGGCGGCTCCGTGCCTCTTAATTGAATAATATCATTAACTAATTATAATATTGACGGTTCCTTGCCTCTTAACTTAATAATGTTAACTTAATCAATCACAACAATGACGGCTCCTTGCCTCTTTCTAAACAACGATCTTAACCTAATACAATTGATACTTATAAACTAATAAAAATGATTAGTCGCCCCGCCAACGGCTCCTTTCCGTGGATCCAAAACTGTGGGGGGCTGCACTTAGTATCCACCTCACCTTGTTTCCTTTTTTTTTTTAGTTTATTTATATTTTTCTTTTTAAATTAGATCTATGTTACCGAATTTTTTTTTTTAAATTCAAAACTGAATATCTAACTTACATGTTTCTTCTTAGAATTACGAGTGTTCCAGTCCCTTCTCTGTTTGTTTTCTATGAATTTTGGTTGACCTGCTATCGCAGATGTCTTGGTCTTCGCTCCTGCGGCTGTAGTGTCAAGTTTTATGTGTGCGCTGCACTTGTCGCAGCCTGCATAGCTTTTGCGTTTTTTTTTTGTTGTTGTTTTTTTTTACTTAGTTTTACAGTTGTGTTAAGTTATTCTTTGACAAATTATATGTGTCTTTATTTTACTTTTACTTACGTACGTTAGCGTTTTGGTTGGGCTTTTTTTTGAACAGTTTGTCGCCAATTAGACTTTTACTTCGCGTTAGCAGTAGTGTGGTCTACTGTTCCCACTTGATCCGCGTTAGCAGATAATAAGAGATAGGACCGGTTACGGAACGAGTCGTTTATTCTAACAGGCGGACGCGCTCTGGTGTATATCAAAATAGAAACTAAAACTAAAAACAATCGATTCTTAGAGCAAGAGGCTCTGCGCTTGCGCCTCGTGTGGGGTCCCATACTACGGGCAGCTCAAACGAGGTTGCTGGTCGATATAACGCAGTGTCAGCATCATAGGCCAAGTGTCCGAACTGGAGTTCGTCGTCCTAGTCTACCCGGCTGGACTGCGGAGTGTTTTTGTTAAAATGTATAGCAGTTCTTGCAATTTCCGCTAGCTGCCCAAGTACGTGGGTAGCTAAAACACGTTTCCCTTAATAAATGTTGTGTTTCTTAAATAATTTTGATGAAATGTTCAACAGTAGATCTTAAGATGACAATTAAATTAAAATTTTGGCTTAAATTGGTAGGACATAGAAATAGGTTTATGTACTTGAGTTATAGCTATGCGGTAGTTGCTGGGAGGTGGCGATATATATAAAATGAAAGATACTTGCTACATATATATACTATTGTAGAAGCTACATGTCAAGCAAATAAACCAATTCATAGTGCCCACCAATTAAAGCCACAATTTTAATTTTAATGCATTTCACTTTGGAGAATATGCAAATATTCTATAGCCCAATAAGATCGAAAACGTTGAAAATTTCATCAAAAAACGGTTAAGAAACACAAAAGTTATTTAAGAAAATGTGTTTTTGCTGGCATCGTGTTTGAGGGAGTTACCGCAAAGTGCCAGAATTTCTGTATGTACACACACACATTCATGACCGTCTTTATTGAATTCTATCAACAGCATTGTTTAGTTTTCTGTGCTTTTTTTTAAATTTATTTTTATTACTGCCTGTTACATACATTTGCAAAAATACATTATACCCTTTTTACCCATTTTCAATGGGTTCAGGTTATAATTACGTCTAGGTCATTAACTGTTATTACATTATGTAAAGGATTATTGTCGATTGTATAGCTAACACGATAAGGCCTAGTATGATTGAAGGTCATAAACCTACACTTTAAACAATTTAAATGGAATTGATTAGCCAACATTAGAGTCGCAAAGAGTTCAATTCATCTCGTAAATAATAGTGATGTAAAGCATTAGTATACAGAGGCTATTTTAGTCAAGAAAATATAACACAATTTCTTATAATATAAGGGAACCTGACATTCTAAAATCGTCGACTTTGCGCCTTGTCCGTCATATATCGGCCGGCAGCATCCGCAACTTTCTAGTCATTCAATGGCCGCAAAAGCCACTGACGGTGTATCACAACACGCCAGTTATGCGAGTTTGGCTTCTGAGTCACTCTGTTGCCGGGACAACGAATGAAGATAACCATCCCGCTCGATCGATAAGCCTGGTGATTCGTAAAAGGGACACAAAATATGCGTTAGACTGCTTCATTTCGATGTCGGAGAGGGCGCAAAGTAACATATCGGTATCTGCTTTCCCAGGATGGCTTCTTCAATCTTAACTAAGTCAGCTCATAGTAGGTGCTCTTTTAGAAGATTGATAAGCACACCCTTGACATTTGAGGTCCATTTGTATAATCGCTTTAAGTATGTGCACCGACAATCACGTCGAAAAAGTGACGGTGTAGTCTCATATGACCTAAATACAGGTACTTGCTTTATATTAATATACAATACAATATAATACAATACAATTTACAGGCTTTATAAATTAGAAAAGGGCTTACAAAATTTTTATTTCTTAATTATAAACAAAACATATATATTTTTGCTCATTCAAATAACTAATTTATTATATATGAAAATCTTCGTTAAAGTTTGCTCGACTATATAATGCCCTTTTAGCTGTCTCATCTTTCTGAGCGAAGCGGCAATAACCTCGTCTATAAAATACTACTCCAGTTAAAGTAATGGGCACTGCTAAGAGAACGCAAACTATTATGACAATCCAGACCAGACTGCCATTGTGTGGAGATCCTAATAATTTGTCATGTGCAACATTTAAAACTTCTACGCCTTTCAACTGTTGTGGAAGCTCACATTTAACATTTGTTGCTAGAAGTGGCGTGCTGTTGTTAACTCTTTGAATTAAGTAGTTTATCATAAACTCGTTAGAGGCATCGCAATTCCATGGGTTAAATCGAAGATCTATTACGTTAAGTTTATCCCAGCGAACAATTAAATTTCTTGGTATTGCTGTAAGATTGCAGTTATTTAAATAAAGCTGTCATAAAATAAAACCAGTTAACGATATATAATTTAAAAAAATATTATTTCTTTACTTTACCTTTTCAAGCGGGGGATAGTCCAAAAAGTTTGCCCCAGTAACATTCTTTGCTAAAGCATGTTCATCGATTTCTGTTAGCATCTTGTCATCACTTAAAATTAATTCTGTTAGATCTTTTGAAAATATAACAAAGGAAAATTGTGTTTTTGGTATATTTATATAATTATATAATTTGGTATGCTTCTTGCATGAATGTTCTTACTTTGTAGGTTATTCAGTGCACCTGGTCCAATTTTGTACAGTTCGGGCATATATGAAATACTAAGGTATTTTAAGTATGTCATCGCAGGAAAAACACTAAAAAGCAATAGAATAAAATTTAATCTCAACAATACAGCTTTAAAGAGTGCCTACTTTTCTCCTTCCAAGTTCGTGATAGGATTCTCATCTAAAACAAGGCGCTTTAAGTTCTTCGCATACGAAAGAGCTTTAGGTACTTGATTAAATAGATTTCCTGATGCTATTAAAGTTTCCAGTCCTCGAGGTCCGTGAAAAATTGTTTCAGGCAATGTTTTTAGTTCCATGTACGACATATCTAAAACCTTGAAATCAAAATAAACATCTATATATATTAAACTGTTTTGTGTTTAGCTTATTTGCTTCTAACTAATAGTTTTTTACGATGAAAGTATAATTTAATAAATTGGTTCAGGGTATACAAATTGTTTTCGAAAGAGCCCTACATGCAAAATAAAAAGAGTCATCAATTTGTTAAGGAAGTTGGCGGTAATCTGCTGACAGAATGCCAATTTTGCCAGTTATTAATCAACAAATAAATATATTACCTATTACAATTCTAGTCTGAAATTGAATTGTAAACTTATCAATTATTTAGGCAGCATAGTCAAAGAGGTAAGTGGGGACAGAATGTGATGAAATAATAAAGCTGTATAAATGTTGCAGTCAAAAATTGCGACTCTCTCCAAGTCCTTAGGAATAGCAAACATTTTGAAGAACGAAGTGGAATAAAACACGATTCTTCCATAAGCCAGGGAAAGATGAAGTGTACTATCAGGACCCGGTGAGTTTAACGGCTTGATTATGTCATGGTTGCCTACAGTTGAAAATAAGTAAAAAGGGTATAATGGTTTTGTACAAATGTATGTTACTGACAGAAGGAAGCATAACCGACCCCAGAAAGAGAAAAAAATATGTTCTTGATCAGCATTAATCCGTCGATCTCATAACCTATAAGCCCTAAAGACTTGAAATTTTGAAGGAAGGTCCTCCTAGAACCCACGCAATTCGCTTTTTTTAAATGAATTTTTATTTTTTGAACTTTCCATTAAACTAATTGTTTAATAATTTATTTTAAATTATTAAATTGCATTTAATTGGTAATTAAATTCATTCGAATAATTAAAAAACATTTTTTGAAAAATGAATTCCAACGGTTGCAACACAAAGGTTTGCAACACAAAACACTACTTAAAAAGCGATGCATTGGAATCTGATGGTAAAAGATCATGATTTTGTCATTAACAAAACTGACGACAATCGACACACCTATCTGGGGCCCGCTCCACCATAAACTTATGTATATCAAATAAAGAACTAAAAGTTGAAGTCAATTTCATTCATTTTTTTACGAGGTAGCCTGGGACCCACATCTTTTATTCAAGAGTGAAAGTGTGAAACACTTCTGATTACATTTAATAAAAATCGTTGAAAACTGATTTGAAGCGGACTTGATAGGAACTTGAAAAATGGGGCAGTTATCTCAAATGTGTAATTAAATTAAAAAACAATTTCATTAAAGCCTTCGTTTTTTTTAAATATTGTTGATCTTTTACTCAATTTTTGTCCATTGTATTTTGTATTTGTAGTCAACAGTTTTTTAACAAAATTGTGCAGTTCATTTGGTAGCACTAAACAATAATATTAATTCCTAATTTGTTCAGTATTTTAATGGCATCAAAACTAATATAATTGTCGGTGTCAAAAGCAGCCACTTATTGTGCAATTATTAATCATTCTGAAGCAAGAAATACAAACATTGCAGTCAAACAGAAGCAGAACAGGTTAAAGTGCCATTAAATTTAATGCAACAAAGTTCATATTTTTAAAGCAACTCGAAATTATTAAATTATTAAACTTGAGGTTTCTTCCATAAAAATTAAATTTATTTTCTGACTTACTCCTATTCATTATCAAAATGTCATTACTTCCATTCTCTTAATATTTTTTTTTGGCTGGCACTTTCTTTGATTTGAAAATAATCGCATTCAGAAACATGGTTAAATTCAACCATATCTGACTGCGAAGTATTTTTCGAAGAATTTTAATGTGTATAGACAACTCGACAAACTCAAGGTGTTGGGTGCCGTTAAGGCCACGCCCCAGCCAGCACCTTTTCTAATTTACTGCGCCTACTGAAGTTGAGAGATATCTCAGTTAAAGTTTCCTATCACATGCTCCTAGCTCCATATCCTGATATTTAAGCTTATATACAAGATAGAACTTATATTAAAGAAGTTTACAGTCATGTACGAGATAATAACATATTTATTGTGATGGGTTATTTAAATTTATCAAACATCTATTGATCCTTATTCACCGCAAAAATTACCTTTTGCCTTCAGCAAATCACGACTTTTTAGATAGCATGCTAGACCATATGCATATCATTTACATTTAGAGGTTTCATTGTTCAATCCTCTTAGTTCTTATTGCCCAGTGACCAAGTCCTGCCGATTTTTCACAAACGAAACTCTTAGAGATTTTAGAAATACCGCTAGGCTGCCTTAGAAACAAAAAAGTAATTGAGGAAGATATGATTATTAAATATAAACTTAATTTTTAAAGAAACATTAGGATTGCCATTCAATTTTCCGACCTAAACATTCTTTTATAAACGTAACAAGACGTTGGGAAAACGGACGTATTCAACGCAGTACATTGAGAGATGCCTGTCCCAGCATAAGTTGGTTAAAGCATTCCCTACGACCACATTCAAATACTTTAAAAATATTTTCATAGATAAAACTATTGGAAATTTCACCAACGGAGCATAACCGTGCTCATCGCGCTGATCAAGTGAACGTGACATATAGTCAACGACATTATTTCTACTCCATAATGAATCGGTTAGAACGGAAATAGCTGTTAATTGTAGGGTATGCGCCATGGGAAAATATTATCGTCCGTCGCTCTACCAAACAAACGATGACGAAATACTTCATGTTACTTGTATTCCGCGGATGAGAAATAATTCCTGCGTCAGCAAGTTTTCTAAATTTGCAGTGGAAGATATTCCTTCACGTGTAATCATAGACAATAAAGCTCTGAACTTAAAATTAATAAATCTGTTTTCGAAAACGAAAAGAATTTAATGTGGCAATGAAAAACATTCAACCGATACTATCAATATTATCCTCCTTGCAAACGTAGATTATAATAGGACAATATATTGGGACCAAAAAAGAGCCGATAACATCCATACATTCGTAGCCTGTAGACCTTACCACACAAATTAAGAAAAACACATCGGGACAAGAAACCAAATAAGAGGCTCTAGTCGGGAGGTCCCGAGCAGGAGATAAACTGAACCCTATTCTACCAAAAAAAAAAATAGTTCTTTCGATACGTGTCGAACTCGTAACAGACCCGCTGTTGCCGCCGCCTCTACCCAACAGCCAAACCAATAACTTATCGCTGCTAAAAAAACCAAATTAATCATATACATACATACAGAACAGAAAACTATACAATCGCAATTGCAATGCGGTAAATAGAGTTAAATAGAGTTGAATGTGTGTGTGTACATGTACACAGAAATCCTTGCAATTTGCGCTAGATGCCGCAAGCACGAGGCCAGCCAAAAGACATTTTCTTTAATAACTTCTGTGTTTCTTAACCGATCTTGGTAAAACTATCAGCAGTAGATCTTATTGTGCTATAGAGTATTTATATGTTGTAAAAAAATTCGACTGCATTAAAATTGTGTCTTAAATAGCTTGGTAGTTTAAATTGGTTTATTTACTGGATTTTTAGCTGTTATAAAATGAACGATAACTAATATCTATAAAGTATTCTAGAAACTATAATCCATATTAGGTTTGGTGAGTCTAGCTCTAATTATTTACAAGATTTGCTAAAAAAAAAACAGGATAATGATATCGATTTTTATCGATTGCTTGGAAACAGACAAGCTATCGATTATCGAAAAGAAACTCATACTCGAGTCAAGTTATCGATTATCGAAAATAAACTCGTACTCGTACTCGTACCTACATTCCGAATTTCAAGTCTCTAGCTCTTATAGGTTACTTGCGTTCACACATACGAACAAATAAGCGAACAAACGGACATGGCTAGATCGACTCGGCTGTTGATGGTCACCAAGAATGTATATACTTTATGGGGTCGGAGATGCTTCCTTCTGCCAGTGCATATATTTGCACAAAAACATTATTCCCTTTTCACCCATATTTCATGGGCCAAGAGTATAAAAAAAAAGTAAGTCGGGAGCTCCCGACTAGGGGATACCCTGAATCCTCTTCTATAAACACCAAATGCAGCTCGCCCCACGCGCTCGTTTGCTTTAGTACTAATAAATCAAAATTAAAAAAAAAAGTTCCCTCGTTAGGGTTTAAACTCGCAACTGACCGTATTACTTACTGCCGCCTCTACTCAACAGACGAACCAATTATTGAGTCTAAATGAGAAAAAACAGAGTAAAATAGCAGCACATCAAACAATACAATCGTAAATGCAATCCTCTTAATAGAATTCAAAGAAGACGCGCATGAATGTGTGTGTGTACATGTAAACAGAAATTCTCGCGATTTGCGCTTGCTGCCCCAAACTCGAGGCCAGCCAAAACATGTTTTCTTTAATAACTTCTGTGTTTCTTAAACGATCTAAATGACATTTTAACAGTATATCTTATTGTATTTTAATTGTGGCTTATATTGGTGGGCAGCATAAATTGGCTTATTTACTTGATTTATAGCTATGAGGTAATAGCGGAGAGGTGGCGATAGCTATAAAATGAAAGATACTCGATATATATATATATATATTCTAGAAGATACTTGTCAAGTTTGGTGGCTCTAGCTCTTATTATTTACCCCATTTGCTCCAAAAACAGGATATCGATATTAATTTTTATCGATTACTTGGAAACGGGGCAAGCTATCGATTATATGAAATACGCTCTTACTGCGCGGGCACTAGGAGGACCTACATACCAAATTTGAAGTCTCTAGCTCCTATAGGTTCTGAGATCCTTGCGTTCATACATACGGACGGACAGACAGACGGCTCAAGATCAAGTTACATACAATTGCACAAATACATTATACCCCTTTTACCAATTTTTAATGGGTTCAGGGCATAAAAAACGGACCGTTAAAAAAAGAACATATTTTTAAGCTCCGTACCATAGAACATAGGAAAAATTACTCAACGCAGACCTCGGGCAATCAGAAACATTAATAGCAACACCGAAAGTAAAGGGTCAGACACGGTCGCAGCATAAACATGCTGGGAAGCGCACTAAAAGTAATATTCGGCACTCTGACATTGACGACTAAAAACGATTAAGATTCGGCAGGGCAACTAATTATATCAGAAAACAGACACACTGAAATAAATAATAAAGCTAGGACACGACTTAACGAACTCACAAGGTCTTTGGAAATAATTCACAAAACAGATGATAAAGAGAACCAAAATTTATATAAAATCATTTTAGCAAAAACATAAAAAGCAAAAAACATACCATTAGCTAAAAATAAATGTAATTACCGCTCTTATTTTGGACAGCGTAGATAAGAAAGAACTGGCATGTCGTCTCTTACCAATGTAAGTGTAGTAGTATTAAAAATATTGATATACAGTAACAAGGTAGCCTATAGCGTCGCGCTGACCTTTGCTGTCTGTGAATTTGACTTCGCTGTCAGCAGCACAATCATTATTATCATTTGCGCTAATTTTCAAGGGCGCAACCATCAAAGTCCTAAATAGCAGAGGCATAAGCCAACTGATTACTGGGACAAACCTGTTGTTTCTGCCTAGACTCAAGTCTGTCATGATCTTCGGCTAAGGAATCTTTTAAACATTAGTGCTCTACACTCCGAACTAAAATCGAGACCATTGCTAAGCATAGAATTGTAGCTTAGAAATCCCCAAACGGATCCGCTTGATGATCAACGGTTTCCTCAAAACAGTTCTTGGCTAATCAGATTTCCCACATTTTATTACTATGTGTTTATAGAAAGTGCAGAAGGGAAAGAAAAAACAAAAACAAAACTTAACCGAAAGAAACCATGACAAGCAGCGTCCTTACTCTTATTTTTATCTTTAAACCGAGGACGGCTGCCGTTCATGGGCGGAATGAAAATATGTTTTATTAATCGGATGTTAAGAATTCATCATAAAACACTTTTATATATATCTCACGTCAAAAAGCCCAGACGCCCTGAAGACGGCTGGGCGATGTGCAACCGAAATATATTGGAAGCAAAACATTAAATAAAATTATTTCACTCTCTGTTTTAACAAACCCGGACCTCGAGCCAGCCAACAAGTATTTGATATATAGAAAAGATAGTTGGAGCTTCTGAGATCCCGATGATTATACACATCTTAAATAATTTTTTATTTTTAAGGTTATCGTCGTACCGTCCGTCTATCTGTTGTCTGTTGTCGGACCATAATAACAACTATCTACCGCAGAGAATATTAGTCGAAAATTAAAAAACAAATTAAGAATATCTCGATCATTTATTGGTTACTCTTTGCTTCCATTATACATCGGACCACAGTATTAAATATCACGATCGGTGAATATTTTTTTTTCAAACAAACATGTATTATATAGACGGTTGAAAAATATGCTTTCGTAAGAAACAATTTTTAACTTTTTTTTATCTCATAAGTAACGAGCTTCACTATTATCACATATCTGCAATGTTATTTAAGGAACCCCGTTTTTATATCCTGAACCCATTAAAAATGTGTAAGTATAAGGGGTATTTGTGCAAATGTATGTAACAGGCAGAAAGATCTAGCCATGTCCGTCTGTTCGTATGTATGAACGCAAAGATCTCAGATACAGACTTGATATCTAAAACGTATCTCCAACTTTTACCCGGGCAGGACGAGCTTATCCCGTTTCCAAGCAATAGATAAAAATCGATATCCAAATCCTATATTTTGCGAAAGTCTCGTAAGTTATAAGAGCTAGACCACTAACCAAAGAACATATAGATGGGACATGCCGCGTAAGCAAAGTGGGCACAAAAAAAATCGGTGCATCTGGTCCAAAGAACGAGTAAGATATACATATGATGTCTTTTGATCGGTTACACTACAGGAAATTGCTTGGCTTACTTTCCAACAATAACGAGCTAAAATGCAAGAGTTTCGCATCGACGTGGCAAACCCTTTCATTATTTCATATTACTCGTCCATTCCAAAGGGAAGATATTTGAGATATTTATCGCACAAATCATATGGAAGAGAGTATCCCCTAGTCGGGAACTAGACACCCACTAGAGCCTCTTACTGTTTTTTTATGAAATAGAAAATCTTGCTAAAAAAATTGCTGATACCGGACTAATATAAATAGCGTCAAAATAGCCAATATTTTACATACCTTCAATGCAGACAATCCAGAGAGTGCAGTTTCCGTAAGTTTATCGATCACTTGAAAAGTATTAGAGCACAAAATAAGCTCTTCAAGATTTGGCAGATGTTCAAACAAATCATCATTTAAGAAATGTAAGAGATTGTATCCCAAATTTAGCGACTTTAAGTTTTTTAGCGGCTCAAAATCCTGTTCTGAAAATGGTCCTTTGAAAACATCAGGCAGTAAGTTCTTTGAAGTTAATTTGTTATTTGACAAATCAAGCCTGGAAAGCTCTGTTAAATTTTGAAAAGCTCCAATTGTAATCGACGATATTTGGTTATATCCCAAATACAGATTCTTTACGCCGTAGGTTGGAAGAATAGGAATAGACGTATAATTATTGTGTTCCATTTTAATAGTCTCAAATATAAGTGTCTCGTTTTGAATGATTTCCCATTCATTTTCAGAAAACCACTCATTCAGCTTATTTGTGCAATCAATAAGACTAATTTCTGAATCGCAATTACATTTATTGCATACTCTATTTTGTAGCAGCTCCACCTGTAATAAAGAGATGAGATTAATGAAAATAAAAGCTTTGTATTTTGTATGCATTGAGAACTTAAAACTGCAATATACTAAATTATACTCTTAACTTTAAGATCATACCCCAAAAACCAGTCCTAGTCTGACGCATAAACGACTGCATTTCGCCTTCAATCTCCTTACACGAGTAGAAACTGTGGTGCAAACTATTACGTTGGGCAATGGCATCGCTCTGTAAGCCAACGTGGCATGCTTATTTATTTGAAAACTACTACTTCTGTAATTAACGCAGTCAAGAGAAAGAATAGAATAAACACAGAAATAAGAAGTAATTAAAAGCGTAAGCAACACTAACATGCGGCTGAATATAAAAAATAGGCGCGAGGGCGAGCGCGTGAGTTCAAATTATAGATTATCGATTGTACACTAAAGAGGCTGTCTTTAGTTAAACATATGTAAAGCGGCATACAAAAACGCACTAGCAATGCGAAAAAAAAACTGTGAAGGAAAACAGATAAAAGTATTAGTTATTTTAAATAAGATATTTAAAACGCCGATATTTAACACGTTTTTTCACTTCAAATTTTCACTGATATATGATTTAGTATTCTGATGCTTTACAAATTTGGCTTAGTTGTAAGGAGCAAAATATTTGCATCATAAACAGTTTTTCCTATGGAAGCTAATTTTCGACTGATCATTCCCATAGCAGCTATATAATGCAGTGGTATTAAGATTTCGTTCATGTGTGAGGAGCATAGTGAAACTAATAAATGCCTGTTTTGGTCAAGACATTCTTAGTGGCCTTAGTGTCCCTAGGCTGATTCCGAAATACATACTACCTGTACATGCAGTATCGCGAATGTGTTTTAAGACAGTTCACTTAAACTCTCTGTGTCCTACCCTAAAAATATGAGAAAATACACCACCGTCGGCCAACTAGCCACTGTAGACAAAGTCAAATGCTTTAAATAAAATAAGTGTATTTGTCAAGAGTTGCATTTTTTAAAGAAAAAGTATTATTAAGAAAAAAATAAATTCAAGAAAATTGGTCGTAGTTAACTTTTTTTATTAAAGCCGTGCTTAGCAGATGAAACAACCGAAGTGGACGTAATTATTGTTTCAAATAAATAAAAGATAACGGAAATTATATTTTCCGTCTATAATTATATATATCAGACTTGCCATACTTTTTATGAAGTGTAATTTTTAAAGATATATTTTTAAAATATGAAGATATATCTGATTCAAAGGAAAGCTTGAAAGTCTTTAATAGTTTTTTTTAGCCAATTTGTTGATATTATTTTGCGGGAAAGGTTATGGTTAGCCCTAGAAAACTAGCAAAATTTATTTCTTTGGCAGCAAAACCAGTGCAGTGAATAACAACACATATTTTCACATTTTCATGAATGCATGCATAATACACATATACAAACATATGTATGTGCTTGCACGCAATTGTCTGAGACTAGAACTTCTCTCCAGCACTCACTGTGCAAAAATAAAAGTAAAATCAATTTCTTGAAGATAGTTTTTTCACAAAGTGCTCTTTATGATAATATTATATAACACTTAAATATGTCTTACAAATTTCTTAATAGTATCTAGGGTATTACCCTATTTATTCATATAAAGCATGCATATCATGAATAAAACAAAAGTAACAATGCGTCGATCGTAAGTATAAAACTTTTTTCGCTCGAAGACTCAGAGCACCATCGATCAGGTTTGCTGAAGGCAAGTTGGCGCCTAACTCCGTTGCTAGTGTCAGCATTAACAAACCGCGAATTCGGAATTCGTTTGTTTGGCTTCTAGGGAGCGAAGAACCAGTCGGCTGGCGAGTCGTTTAAAATGGGAAAAGCGTCGAGTTCAAATGTATGGGTGTTACTCATCTTAGTGTTCATATTGTCTTTGGCAGAACCTAGTTGCTAAGAGGAGCTAGTTTTCTTTTATGAGCCGCACCATATTTTTTAAATTTTGCTGTAGATTATGGCATACTGTTAAGATGTGTTTGTTCCAATTAGCCTGAGATCAAGATGGACTCCAAGGTAGCGATGTTCGTGTTTATGCTCAAGGAGGTTGCCTTGGAGAAACACTCCTGGCGACGTGTCTCTGTGGATGGCGTACGTTGAGCATATCGACTATTGCCTGTTGATGGCAATTCGCCACTTGGATGCCCACGCCATGAACTCTTGCAAGTATTCTTGCAGCTTGGCAGTAGTCTGGTATACACAGCTGACTTTGGAAATGATTGCTGTGTCGTCGGCGAACAAGGGAGGTTAAACTTATCGGGTTGTTGCAGTGTTGTCGGGTACACCGTCGTTCCAGATACGGTGACCCATGCCGTTTTCATAATCCGAACTGATGCCTTGGTAAGATGCGCTTAACGCCATCCAGCCATTAATATTCTTTCGAATTATCGAAATTATCGACTGCGCCCTCGATGTCTTCGGGGGATTTCAGAATCATGTTGAGGTTGATTGAGTTGTGGAGTTCAGCCCTAAATCTCTTTGGCTGTTACAGGTCTAGGTCTAGGGTGCTAGGAGTGCGTTGCGAGTTGTACGCGTAATAAGTAGCATTTGCGGTTGCCAAAACATCGCGTACAGGCTCTGTTGTTTCTCCATAGCCTGTGCTTCGCATTCCAGTTTCCTCCCGTAATAAACTTTTGTCCTAGGTTCATTATTAGGAACTCAAAATTGGCTTTGGTCCAATTCCCCTCTGTCAGTGCTTATCTTGACTACGGACAGACTTTGGTGGGTTCTCAAACTTCTGTATGTCTCATTTTGGAGATATACGATGGGGCCAAGTTATATACTTATTATGCGTGTCCATGCTGAGAGGTATTGTTAATTGCAAATTTACCGCAACGGTCCCAAAAAGTCTAAAAAATAGAGGGTCCTATGCTGCTTGATAAGGCTGCACTGCAAGAACGTAAGCAAACGCACGCACAGGCAGCTGCAGCCACCTGCTCTGCGTCTTATTGACCTTGCGAAAGTTAATTTATTTTTTTAATTCAAGCTAATTTTCTTTTTTAGAGATTATTGTTGCCGGCAATGCTGTAACAGCATTATGCAAAACGTGAAGCGTGGCTTCAGAAAGTTTGTTTATCACTAGCCGATGTTAAATCGTAGATCACTTTGAAATAATTAAATAGCACTTGCGTTTCACTCAACTGTCGGAGAGACCATAAGACTTCTTAAGTAATTGGCAAATTATAATACAATACTCTCTCGGTAGAAAAGATGGTCTTAAAGATTTAATTGCAGAATTAGGCGACAGTCTCTGAATCTATTAGAGCTAGGGAGTTGAAATTTGTAAAGTAGGTCCTCTTAGTGCCATCACAGTACGAGTTTGTTTCCGATAATCGATAACTTGCCTGTTCTAAAGTTATCACTACAAATCGATAGCCAAATTGGGGTTTTTAAAAGCTAGAGACACCAAACCTAATATGCAGCTTCGGGAATAGTACATACTGATAAAATATACTTTATTTTATGGCTATCGACACCCCCTGCAAACACCACACAGTTATAAATGAAATAAATAAATATATGGAAACTTTGGAGCCACACATCGATATAGGCTATAATTGTAACGCTGTTGTTTCTTAAAAAAATATACTAATATTCTATATTATAATAAGATCTGCAACTGAACATTTTATATAAATCGGTTGAGAAACTCCGAGGTTATTATTATATATATGTATATATTTATTTGTATTTTTATACATATTCGCAGGACGTGTGTTTGTGACGACTAGCGCAATTTGCAAGAGTCTCTGTGCTCCGTATATGTGCGGCTAATTTAGTTATTTTTTAACGAAACCGAATTCTTTGTATGGCTGTGAGTGTTGAATAGAGCTGCGAGTTCAAATCCGGTACGGGTAGGAAACTTTTTCTAAATTTTTTTTTAAGTTAAAGGAAATCGAGCAAGAGATAATTATGCATTTGATAATGATTTGGAGAGGGGCAAAGGCTCTTCCTCCGCGAACTCTCATATAAAGCCTTGAACTTGTTTTTTGTGGATACCTTAAGCTTTTAATACGGTTTTAAAGTTGACGGTAAATCAAACATAACAAGTAAGAGGTTCTAGTCGGGAGCTCCCGACTACGGGATACCCTGAACCCTCTTCTTCCAACAGGCGATAGGTATAAAATAAAAGATGCTTGATATACATATGCTATTTTAGAAGCTACATGTCAAGTTTGGTGACTCTAGCTCATATTATTTGCCAAAATTGCTCAAAAAATAGGATTTCGATATCGATTTTAATCGATTACTTGGAAACGGGGCTAGTTGTCGAATATCAGAAGCAAAATCGATCTGTGCGGGCACTATGAAGACCTACAGCTAAAATTTCAAGTCTCGAGCTCTTATAGGTTCCGAGATCCTTGCGTTCATACATACGGACAAACGGATATGGCTAGATCGACTCTGCTGTTGATGCTGATCAAGAATATATGTATTTATTATGGATTTAGGATATAAAAATCAAGCTCATTTACCATTTACAAATCACTTGCAACTTCAAAAACGCAGAGCGTACAAATCTTGCGTTGCAGAACACGGCGCAAGTAGGTAACAAATTTGAATGCCAGAAGGCCATGACATTCAAATCAAAGGCGCGTCAACATCATAAATTATGACGTGACATTTCATAGAATTTTAGTTCTTCAAACAACAACAGTAAGTTAAAAGAGTGCAGTAGCTTGAATCATAGGCTGGAGCCCAAAACAAAAAGAGATAGCAACGATAGTTTTGATTATTGCACAATTCACATTGATTGTATGTATGTACATATGTATCTACTTGTGCGCATGAACCTTATACGTGTTAATTGGTGTATGTTGTCCGACCAAATATTGTCTTTGAATTTCGCATTTTTCGCAATATGTTGTGCATATGGTCTTTTAACTTTTATTTTGTGCAGCCAACATGTATAAGTTAATGTCAGTCTCTTCTTGGCGAATGAGTTTCTTTATGTATAGTTGTTTTGGCTGCCCCGACTGTGTCTGCTCGAAATACCTAAATTGACAATCATAAAACTAATGTTTTCTGAAAACGATGTTTTCTGGTAATTGTAAAATTACACCGGCGAGCTCGACTCGGAAACAAGTTTCTCCTTAGAACTATACTTAGGCTTAGGAAAATTTATTAAAGTTTCATTCAAGTCATTGCTTGCTGAAACCATAACACTAGCTATGTAGCTCATTAATTGACTCACACTTCTACCTGTAAAAAAATATTGTAGGGCCTACCACATTTATATTGGCCGACGCGGTCGCTATCATTAGATTCTCCAGTTCTATAAGATTCTATTATTTGCCAAACGTTTTTCATATACATACATATGTAGATGGGAAGTATTCCTCTGTTTTTGCTTTTTTACGATTATAATTCAGTATATACATATATAAATTTGATAGCTTGAATTTGATAAGTCAATAAAATCATTAATACAATAAATATATAATTGAAGATTTTAATTGTTGAACAAATAACCGCTGGTCATAAAATTATTTAAGTGATCAGTCACTTGACCTGTGTACATATGCAAGTGCACGTGCTTGCCAAGCGTTTACCCTTTCGGCCCAACGGGCTGCTGCAGGTAATAAGGGGTCAACATTCATTCATCAATTCAAACCCAAAATCATAAAAAAGAAGGGCGCGCGTCAAACGCGTGCCAAAAATGATATTTTATTTTACGCCCATGATCTGCCCATTCACACACATTTGTGTCTTTATGTGTGTGTGTAGAGCTCGAAATGCAGAAATCCCAAAATATTGTAAAATTTGCATCGGACAGGCAGGCAGGGACCAACAGGCACACAAGCGAATAAATGCTGCTATTCATATACAAAATATGCAAGTATGCGTGAATAGCAAGTCCAAAAACTTTTAAATACACACATGCCAACGCTTAGGTACCCTTTCCAACAAGAACGAGCTAAAATGAAAGAATTTCGCATCGACTTGGCAAACTCTTTCATTATTTCATATTACTCGTCCCCACCGACTATTGAAGAAAATTGAATTTGTGGGCATTTTTGCTTGTGCGGACACATACACACACAAACATTTAAACGGTACATAGACAAATTGAAAGAGCACTGAGAGTAAGCCAAAGAAGTTTCCTGTAGTGGGTGCGAGATAAAAAACAGCGATGCCGTTCTATCCCACAAATCATATGGATGAGAGTAAGCCAAAGCAGTTTCCTGTAGAATGAGCAAATAAAAAGACAGCGATGCCGTTCTACGACACAGGTCATATGTATTCTTACTTTCTTGCTGTGAGAGCATGCGGGCATGTCTCGAACCCGAACAAAAACGAAGGCGACTTTGGACCAGCCGCACTTAAAACGCTTGTCCCCGTCAATTATACTGTTTTCCAGTCTATATGCTATTTGGTTAGTGCTTTAACATATGTAGGTATATAGAGATTTTAAAATGATCGAGTAAATTTGAGCAATTTTGGTAAATATGAGCTAGAGTCACCAAACTTGACATGTAGCTTCTAGGATAGTATATATACATATATCAAGTATCATTCATTTTATACCACAAAGCTACAAATCAAGTTAATAATCCAACTTGTATAGCCACAATTTATATGCAATTGACTTTTTGAGAATACAAATATTCTATGGATCAATAAGATGTACTGTCGAAAATTTCATTAAGATCGTTTAAGAAACACAAAGGTTATGTGCGCACGTGTTAGCAGCATAGCTGCTGCGCAAATTCTAAGAATTTCTGTATACATGTACACACACACACATTCATGCGCGTCTTCTTTGAATTATATCAACAGCATTGCAATTGCGATTGTATTGTTTTCTGTGCTGCTATTATAATTGATTTTTTTTCTCATTAAGACTCAATAATTGGTGTGGCTGTTGGGTAGCTGCATTTGGTGTTGGAAAAAGAAGGTTCAGGGTATCCCCTAGACGGGAGCTCCCGACTAGAACCTCTTACTTGTTTTATATCTTCTACCATCTCGTATCCCATATAATTTGTTTAACATAGACCAAAGTAAATTTCGTTTGGTTTAATGATACGAGTAGTTATCTGTAAAAGTGTCCCATTTACTTCTGAGATTGTTCGCGATGCTGAGATTGTTCAAAGGCAGCCAAAGGAAGTATTTATCAGCATTTGAGTAGATATCGAATGAATAATTTCCCCATTAAATAACTGGATTGGGGTAGCGGCGAACTTTTGTCTTTTGGGATGTTTGTCTTATTTGTCCTTTGCAACAATTTTGCAGCTTGTTACGATTTTGACCCACACTGAATGGGGTCAATTATCGACACCTCGCAATATATGTATGTCATTTACTACGTCGGACTTGACTTGACTTGTTAGAATCACAATTTTTGAAATATTCACGATGCCGGGTGTTTTTACGGTCCTTTTCCAGTAATTCGAGGGCCGTTAAGCATATTTTCAGAAAACCATTATAGCACATTTTAAAATTTTTTAAAGGTAACAAGTTATTAAAAAAAAATATGATTCATTTTATTCACTCAATGAATGACTCACATCGAAATTTTTTTAGTAACTCATGGTATAAATATATGTATGTATATACATGTACATATGTATGTACATATAATATATGTAACTAGAATCATGATCTATATCTAAGTCATATTTGTAAAGGTTATACACGTTACGATAAATATGTACATATATAAATATAAAATCGAAAAATATTTAAAAATGTACCGTGAACATTGATCGCATGACATACATATATGTATGTACATACATACATATATATGAGTGGTATAGCGGTCGTGAAAGATAAATGCATATATGTACATATGTACGTATATACCATATATGAATAGGTTTTTACATTAAAATCCTTCAATCTTACTTTTTTGAGTGTGTCTTTTGGTTTTGTTTCTCCCTTTTCAGATCCAGGTATTGCAAATCCCAAATTTAATATTAAAAAGAGCACTGTTAAGATATAAAATATGTCTAAAACGTTCTTCATTGTTAATTTTAAGATTAACACCGTTTATTCAACAAGAGCAATTGTATATAACTGACTAACAAGTAAAGTTTTCATTTTGAGGCTTATTTCCCAAAAGGTATCTAATCTTATCAGTTTGTGCGCGTAAAGGGCACAATCACACGTTATCAGCAACAGGTAACGATACGTTTTCAATGTTTAATTGAATAGTTTGGAAAGCTATGCACATTTATGTATGTATATTTAAACAGCTAATTTTCCCTTTTACTCCTCGCATACGTCAAGAATTGAAATTTAATTTTAAGTCCTGGTTCATATGTACATATGTACATATGTACAAACATTGGAGCCGCACTCTCTATTTTTAACTCATGCGAGCATACAGCTTAGCTACGAATTGTAAATGAAACGAAAAGTAAGGACATTTTCGGCACACCAAAGATATAATGCCCTTATAGACTTTTGCGCCATTTGGCT
Organism: Drosophila montana; assembly: GCF_035044405.1. Classification (NCBI taxonomy): domain Eukaryota; kingdom Metazoa; phylum Arthropoda; class Insecta; order Diptera; family Drosophilidae; genus Drosophila; species Drosophila montana. The sequence goes on from NW_026997831.1 coordinate 58,605, forward strand.
TACAGTTTTGCAGATATGTGAGAATAGAGAAGTTCGTAAATGCTGAATCTGATATTTTGGAAAACACAATATTTTGACAAACTGTTCACACAAGAAGTATATATAGCCGTCGCTACTGCACTGAAGTTGGCTCTGATTCAGGAAACAGAACAAAAACATATTTACCACACACTTACAATAAAACATTGCAACACAGAATCAGAAAATGTAGACGAAAGGGAATTCAAGCGAGAAAAACGTGTTTTTTTTAAGTGAAGAAAAATTATATATTTCAAAGAAGATTTTTAACTGAAAAACGTATTTTTCAATCGATTCTTTCTATAGTGCTATAAATATGCTATCTATATTGAAAACAGTTGGCTCATATGTAAGCAGCATTAATTCCGGCTTTGGTCTAGATATCTTGATAAACAAAACTGTTTTATAATGCAGGTTTTGGCGACCTTTCCATTTTTCCAAGTTGTCCGCTGTTGTAGAATTGTATTGTAGAATTTAGTATTAGGTACCATATCTGATAATGTTACCACTTTCCCCCCTGTGGTTGTGGGTGTTCCACTGAAAAAACATATTTTTATTTGAAGGCTTGCCCCTCATTTCCCATCGGGTGATGTAATAGGGTTTATACAGGATAAAATTCAAGCCCCAATCATAACGGTGGAAAAATTTAAGTTTACGTATGAGAGGGATATTTTATCCTTACAAACATCTTGTGGGTTGATTAGCCAATTAAACTTCTCTTTCTCTACTAGACTAACACGTAATTATACATATTTTTCGCTTCAATTTAATTCAATTAATTATGCCTTGCATGAAGTGTTCAAGGTTCTCTGTGATAATTATAACAAGCTTTACAGAGTATTTTGCTCGGAGTCTTCTCTTCCTCGTATAAAGTATTCGTTTTGTACACGACTGCGCCCATCGGTCTGTTGGGATGCAGTACATTGCATCAGGATTCCCGCGAAAAAACAATAAAACAACACGTTTTTAAATAACTTTTGTGTTTCTTAACCGATCTTGATGAACTTTTCAGCAGTAGTTTATTGTTAAGTTGAATATTCTTATATTCAAAAAACAAATGCAAAAAAATTTGTTGCTCTAATTAATGGGTAGTTTCAAGTTATTTATTTCTTTGATTTATAACTATGGAGTGGAGCCAGCTATTAAATGACAGATACTTGATTTGTATATACTATTTTAGAAGTTTCGTGTCAAGTTTGCAGACTCTAGCTCTTACAACCTAACAAGATTTCGAAATCAACCGAATTCAATAACTTCCCTTTAAATTGGGTTACATAGTACAATCTCTTTAGGATCCCTTTTCAACTTGCAAAATAGTTGCAGGTGTGAATTCATTAAATTTATTATTTAAATCAAATCGCGTCATCCGTACAAAAATAACAAGTAAGCGGTTCTAGTCGGGAGCTCTCGACTAGGGGATACCCTGAACCCTTTTATTCCAACACCAAATGCAGCTTGAGCTACGCGCTCTTTTGTGTAAGTAGTAATAAAAATGAATAAAAAAAAAAGTTCCTTTGGCAAGGTTCGAATTCGCAATGACCGCACTACTTGCCGCCGCCTCTACTCAACAGCCACACCAATAATTAAGTCTTAATGAGAAAAATACGAATTAAAATCGCAACACAGAAAACAATATGAATATGTGTGTGTGTACATGTATACAGAAATTCTTGCAATTTGCGCTTGCTGCCCCACAATCATGGTCAGCCAAAACACGTTTTCTTTAATAAAGTCCGTATAGAATATTCGTGTATTCTAAAAATGACAATTGCATTTAAATTGTGGCTTATATTGATGAGGAGCATAAATTGATTTATTTATCTGATTTATATCTATGAGGTAGTAGCGGGGAGGTGGTGATAGCTATAAAATATAAAAAAACCTAGTATATATATACTATTATAGGAGCTACATGTCAATTTTCGTGACTCGATTTCGATATCGATTTTTATCGATTACTTGGAAACGGGGAAAGTTATCTATTATCGGAAACAAACTCGATCTGCGCGGGCACTAAGTTGACCTACAGCTAAAATTCAAGTCTCTAGCTCTTATAGGTTCTGACATCCTTGCCTTCATACATACGGACGGACGAACGGACAGACGGATGGACATAGCTAGATCGACTCGTCTGTTGATGCTGATCAAGAATATATGTATATACTTTATGGGGTCGGAGATGCTTCCTTCTGCCTGTTACATACATTTGCACAAATACATTATACCCTTTTTACCCATTTTCAATGGGTTCAGGCTATAAAAACTCCAGGTCTGCAGCCATCGCTTCACAATGCCAAGGAAAGTAGAAATTAGCGTTAGATTATTCTAATGAAGCCGACGCCTTCAATTCTTGGGTTTTACGCTTATATATAAGTGCAGTACACGCATGCACACACGCACATAACAAGCCAGCTGCAGTACGCTTATTTTCGTTTCGCATTCTTTTTTGCTATTACATAAGTGTTGAGGGTCTTAGAATGTACTTATATGTATGTACATATGTATGAGGTATATGATATGGGTCGCAACATCCTATGTTGCCTAGTTTGCTATGTTGGCGGTTTTGGTTTATATACATATGTCGCTGTTAGCTGATGCCGCACTTAACTGTTGCATTTATTATGACGGGTGAGTTATGTATTTTGAAGGCTGCGGGGCGGCTTCGTTGGTGGCGTAAGGGTTGGGCTCGGCATAATAACTCTCGCTGCCCTACACATTGTTAATCAGCCATAACACTTTTTTGAACTCGTTTGACACATAGGGCGTGTATGTCTTAACTAAACTTGCTGTAAATAATAAAATCGATTTTAATTTAAATTAATACTTAATAAAACGCATTTAAGTTCGCATCGCAAAGAAACGCGGTATATCCCTTAATAGCATAATGCGTTTAGATAACTAAATAATTAAGCCTAAATTAAGCCTAGAATCTAAAGGATAAGAATGTAGATTGGAAATGTTTGCCTCACATGGCCATAGATACAGTGTTAAAGTATCAGATTTGACTATAAACGTGGCCAACCAAAAAAAAACCGTACATAACAACGAAAGCTCGTTAATGTGAGAAGGTCTCTGAGTCCTGCATGCTTGCAGGCATGCCCGTGTGACTGCACGTACACGTCTACCGCGTCTGGCACCTCCCGTGTATATTTGAAAATACTCCGAGCTCAAACATTTTTTTAACCTGTTCATAATGAGTATGTGATTTTGAGTATATAGAAATGATCTCATGTCCCTATGGTAAAGCTCTTGGAATTGTGTTATAATACGACTTGTCTTTCACATTTCTTTTGTCGATTTATCCGGCAGGCTAAATGAATGAGTCGGTTAACAAAATAATTTATATTTAAAATCGGACTTACGAATTTCGGTTGCTTTTCGAGCACACAATCGGTCAACCTGCAAACATGCACATGGTAATCAGATGTTAAGGTCCACCCTAACGGAGCCCTCCCAACCATGATTTGGCCATACAGGCACCTGCCAACAATTAACAATTTTCATATAATTTTTTTTGCAGGGTGGACACGAAAACGTCTTGAAGAAACTTACGCAGAGCTCAAATAAACAAATATAGTTAAATAATAAAAAAACGAAATAAATAAATTTAAGTCATAGCGCTACCTACAAATAATGCAATTGCTTATAATTAATAGTAAATAGTAACAATAATCTCTCTATATAAACTGTTTGTCCTGACTGACTGACTGACTGACTGACTGACTGATTGGTGATCAACGCACAGCCCAAACCGTAAGAGCTAGGAAGCTGAAATTTTCACTGTAGTTACTTATGTGATGTAGGTGCACGTTAAGACGGGGTTTCGGGAAATTCCACTCGCAAGTGTGGAAAAATCGCGAAAAACGTTTGTATGTAACTTTTTTGTTTACCATCCGATCGGCCCCAAACTTATTTTCAAAGATCTTTGTTCAAATTAATTTAATGGGTGTTTCACACTTTTCGAAAAATCCGTTCCTCCTTGGTGGAAATGGAGGTCAAAGATTTGGTGGGTGACGTTTCGCGCTCAAATTCATTTCCAGAGATCTATAATAAAAATCATTTGAGACGTGTTTCACACCTTTCGCAGAATTCAAACTTCTTCGGGGGGAATGCGATTTAAAGATTTGTTGTGCGAAGTTTTAAGTTGTGTCCGATTTGCTTCAAACTTATTTTCAAAGCTCGCAATAAGAACTTAATGAATACATATTTCGACGATTTGGAAAATTCCACCCGCAACAGTGGTAAATTGGCAGAAAACGGTTGTATGAAAGTTTTTTGTTTACCATCCGATCGTCCCCAAACTCATTTTCAAAGATCTATATTCAAATTCATTTGAGGGTTGTTTTATAATTTTTTGAAAAATCCATCCCTCCTTGGTGCAAATGGTGGTCGAAGATTTGGTGGATGACGTTTTGTGTTCAAATTTATTTCCAAAGATCTATAAGAAAAATCATTAGAGACGTGTTTCACATTTCTCGCAAAATCTAAACTCCTTCGGTGGAAAATGCATTTTAAAGATTCCGATTAAAGAGTTTTCCGATTTTCATAAAAGTTGTTTGATTCCCGTCCGATCAGTTTTAAAATCATTTTCAAAGCTTTTTTGATTTTATAACATACGTGCCACGGGCAAGGCCGGGTTATACCCGCTAGTTGTAATATAAATAATTAAATTATTTTAATATTATATCCATTCATTATTAATTACATGAATCGCTATTTTGCATTCTGCTATTTGTTTGGAAAAAATGTTTTTGCTAACATGGCTTATTCACATCCACTGCTATACTGCTATATTTGTCGTGGAAGTGTCGGCTTTATTGATGCTCAGCCGGCCATTGTCACTGCTAGACCCCTGCGGAATGTTCTGGACTCTATAATGCAAAATGATACAAATTTAAGGGAATACCCTGCTGCCTTTATAATGTAGTTCCCAGATATGTCGTCGGATATCCCACTGCTACTGCTACTACTACTTCTGCGCAGCGAAGGGAACGACTATATTACAACAAGAACAATAATAACTAAAAAATGCACACTGTAATTTTATTACATTTTTTAAACAGCGACAAAAAATGGCTGATCTACAAAGCAACGAGCACACATGCTATGTTAACTATTGAATAATTGTTGTTTGTATAAAATATACTAGCGGGTATTGCCCGTGGAACGTTTTGTGCTAGAAATTGTAGGTATTTCCTTTCTACGAAGTACACGCTCGTGGAAAATCTAACCTACCCGTGCCATCTTGATTTTCACTTCTATTTTAAAATATGCTTTAAGTACATCGAATAAAGAACCAAATGTTGGAATCAGAGGTTTCCGCCCTTGTTAGTCTCGCTGTAAGAATCTTGAGGCGGAATAAAAAACTTGCGTTTTCAGACCCGCATTTTCCTTCCAATGGCGCTGAACTTTGCGAAGGCAAAGGGAAAATGAGTTTGAAACCGATAAAAAAACAAAAAGTTAATTTTATATTTCGCCAAATTTCCACAGTTGCGGCTGGAATTTTCTAAATCGCCGAAACACGTATTCATTAATTTTTATGTAGAGCTTTAAAAACATACAATTTCGCCCAAAAAAATCGCATTTCAACAGAGGTTACTTTGATTTGTCGAAATATGTGAAACACGTCTCAAACGATTTTTCATATAGTTCTTTGGAAATGAATTTGAGCGCGAAACGTCACCCACCATATCTTTGACCCCCATTTCCACCAAGGAGGAATGGATTTTCCAAAAAATGCGAAACACCCCTCAAATGAATTTGAACAAAGAACTTTAAAAATGAATTTGAGGCCGATCGGATGGTAAACAAAAAAGTTTCATACAAACGTTTTTCGGGATTTTTCCACACTTGAGAGTTGAATTTCCCGAAAATCACCAATCAGTCAGTTGATCATTTAGTCAGTTAGTCAGTTAGTCAGGACAAACAAATTTATATATGGAGATTCTAGAAGCTACATGTCAAGTTTGGTTACTCTGGCTCTTATTACTTACGATATTTGCTCAAAAAAAGGATTTCGATATCGATTTTTATCGATAACTTGGAAACGGGACTAGTTATCGATTATCGGAAACAAACTCGTACTGCGCGGGCCTACGTTCCAAATTCCAAGTTTCTAGCCTTTATAGGTACTGAGATTTCGCGTTCATACATACGTACGATGGCAGGACGGACGTACAGACAGGCGGACATGGCTAGATCGACTCGGCTCTTGATGCTAATCAAGAATATATATACTTTATGGGGTCGGATGCTTTCGGGCGCGCGACATACGCCAGCCAATAATAATATTTTAAAATTTTGTGCCCATGATCAGCCCATTCACACACATTTGTGTCTGTGTGTGTGTGTGTAGAGCTCGAAATGCAGAAATCCCAAAATATTGTCAAGTTTGCATCGTACAGGCAGGCAGGGACCAACAGGCACACAAGCGCATAAATGCTTCTATTCATGTACAAAATATGCAAGCATGCGTGAATAGCGAGTCCAAAAACTTTTAAATGAACACATGCCAACGCTTAGGTACCCTTTCCAACAAGAACGAGCTAAAATAAAAGAAGATCGCATCGACTTGGCAAACCTTTTCATTATTTCATATTACTCGTCCCCTCAAAAGGGAAGAAATGCCACCGTCTTTTGACAAAAATGGAATTTGTGGGCATTTTTGCTTGTGCGGACACATACACACACAAACATTTAAACGGTACATAGACAAATTCAAAGAGCATTGAGAGTAAGCCAAAGCAGTTTCCTGTAGTGGGCGCGAGATAAAAAACAGCGATGCCGTTCTATCGCACAAATCATATGGATGAGAGTAAGCCAAAGCAGTTTCTTGTAGAGTGAGCGAGTAAAAAGACAGCGTTGCCGTTCTACGTCACAGGTCATATGTATTCTTACTCTCTTGCTGTGAGAGCATGCGGGCATGTCTCGAACCCGAACAAAAACGAAGGCGACTTTGGACCCGCCGCAAATAAAACGATAGTCACCACCAAATGTACGGTTTGTCCAGTCTATATGTTGTTTGGTTAGTGATTATACCCTTTTTACCCATTTTTAATGTGTTTAGGGTATAAAAAATAAATTAATTAATTAAGCTGACGAAAGTAAGCAAGCGTGCGGAGCAGTTCTTACACAAGAACACAATAGTTACTTCACAAAATGCGAGAGTGAAAAATCAACAACGGAACAATAGTTAGCAGCAATGCACTCGGCAATAAATCATTTAAATGGTAAACATTTGATACTTTACAATAAACAAGTAAGAGGTTCTAGTCAGGAGCTCCCGACTAGCGGATACCCTTAACCCTCTTATTCGAACACCAAATACAGTTCGCGCTACGCACTCGTTTGCTTTAGTAGTAATAAAGATAAATTAAACTAAAAAAAAAGTTCCCTTGGCAGGAATCGAACTCGTAACTGTCCGCATTACTTGCTGCCGACTCTACTCAACAGCCACACCAGCCAAAAAAAAAAAATTATCCTGAGCAGGGTTCGAACTCGTAACTGACCGCGGTACTTTCCGCCGCCTCTACTTAATAGCCACACCAATAATTATGTCTTAGTGAGAAAAAAATGAATTAAAATAGCGGCACAGAAAACAATACAATCGCAATTGCAATGCTGTTTTAGAATTCATAGCAGATGCGCATGAATGTGTGTGTGTACGTCACTTCCTTTAGGTGTCGTCGTCGCTGGCGAGATTGTAGGAATTCGGCGGCAGTCCAGTGGCTAAGTCTCCGAAGATTTAGTCCTCCAGGTTATTCCAATTACAGAGTGCTGGAGTCTAAGTTTGTTGTTTGAAGTTTTCCAAATGCTGGCCTTATGGCGCAGCAATAAAACAATATGATGTAAAATACGGCAATGCCGGAGTAATGTATTTAATAAGCAGTGCGCTTGTTGAAAGTGTGAACAGAACTGAATCTTAAGAACTAGAAGCCACACCGGCTGGTGCATAAAATAATTATATGTAGCCTTTGCAACAGCAGTCGGCAAGCCGACTAAGTATAAGCGATAACGCTGCTCTTGCGACACAGGTAAGGGCTGAGGTTACCGACGCTGACCCATTTCGATCAGAGCACTGGCCACCAAGAATCCGCTGTGTCAGCATCATGCGCGCAACTGTTGGCCAATGTTCTGGTTGACAACAAAGTGTCAAACTGCTACGCGCGAGGGGCACTCGTTAACTACTCCCTCTCTTGAAACATGGGCATCCACGTCCGTTTTAAAGATCTCGACGCCCTTCTGAATCTGCTTCGAAGCTCGTGACACAGCACATGTGACACAGGCAAAATGGTAACTTTTCTACAGACGGACTTAATTTTTGGATTTTTGATTATAATATGAACAATACTTTTTAATTGGAGAACCTTTATAAAAGAGGCCTCCAATAGGCTAACTATGGGTATTACCGTGGGGTGCTCCTATAATACGGTTTCTAAGTCATTGTGATCTAGGATCGTAGGATTTATAATGCTGGACTTCGCAATTGTAGTAGTAAACATCAGGTTCTGAATCTCAGTTATCAGCATTCTGTTTCTTGCTAATAGCGCTTCATAGAGATGGAGAGTGTCAAACAACTCGTTTTTTCTTTGCCTTTATTATTTTGTTTACAGCTGGGTTGCCGGCTACAACCTTGAGTGCCTTACCCAGAAAATATTAACTCCTGGCGATTCTGTGATGCACCCTTAAGATGGACAAAAGACTCCTAGCATGGTATAAATCCACGTCTAGTAATTTTCGCATGTTGGATTGTGGAAAAGTCTCGGACAGTTTGCTTGCTTTGTCTTTTATCAACTATCGGTATGTACCTGCAGTGAGAATAGTCGGTGATCCTAGCATTTGCTAGAAGGACAATAACCAAGCTGATAACCTTGCAAGGAAAAACTGATTAACAACTATTTTGTCATTTAAACATATTGGGAGGAATGAAGACTAACGCTACCTTAGGTTGTCTTATGGACCACCCTCCCTTTCATAAGAACAGACGTTCCCAGGTCTGCTTGTACAACTTCCTCTCTACATAAAGGGGTTAGCTTGTTCCTTAGCCTTCTATTAGATTTTGTGTTGTCGATTTGGATTTTTTCTCTCTAGTTTGGTCTGCTGGGCACTAACTATGTTATTTCTTATTGTCACTTTTAACTCTTCACTCGACGCGTGAATAACCTCTATCTTTTTTTTCCAGTCACTGAATGAGTCGTCCGGTTGTATTCGATAGTCGCGTGCATTATTAGTTCTACAGTGTCCTCAAATTTTGTTTTCCAGCTTGAGGCATCTGGCGATCTCTAGGAGCGTGCTGTGCATTAACAACATCAACTCCAAATTGGTTTTCTAATAGAGATTTTATAGTTTCTGAATTGAATGCGACTTCGTTGGCGCAATAAATTGTTCTGATTTTGGGGAAATTATTCACAAGTTGAATAATTGGGACCTTGATATCTGCTATTGTTCTCGAGATGAGCGGTTGTGTTATAGCAAACTTGAAAAACTTGTCGTTGCATGTCAATAACTGTTTTTTGTCTGTTGAAAAAACGTCAATATGAAGCATTTCACCCGCGTATGATGGTATCGGTATTATACCTAGTTCCTGTTTTTTGGGATGTCTCACATATTTAGCGCGAGTGCAGACTTTACAGTTTGCAATTACCTCCGTAACTAGCTTTGACATTTTTGGGAAATAGTAATCGCCAAGTTTTACATTCTCCTGGGCCGCTCTATGGGCGCGGTTATGTTCAGCTATAACTATTTCTCTTTTTTCGGTTCTACGTTTTACGTTTGCCGCGAAAGCGCACCCGCTACATGGTTTTCTTTGCCTGGCTTGTTTGAGTTGTGTTCATCTATATACGCCTTCCATCTTTTTGTCATTGCGATTGGGTTTCTATCTGACACAGCGAAGGTGAGTGGCTGGTGATCAGTATAGATATTGATGTCGTGCGTACCGTATAGGTATTGCTGCAACTTACCAAACGCCCATACTATGGCCAAAAGTCATCTTTCGTTTGTTGCGAAATGCGTTTCGTTATTTTTTAGAGTTCTTGATATCATTGTGATGGGCCTGCCTTCTTGTGATAGTACTGCACCGATACCATATGCAGAAGCATCCGTCGTCAGATCGAATGCTTTTCGGAAATCAGGATAACTGAATATAACGACTTCTGAAGCTGAAATATTTCATTGTCTCTCGAATGTGTCTCTTTGCACATCATCAAACTCGATGATTGCCTTTTTAGACATGTGCTTGCTTACGGAGCCGTTTTCGCCTTTAAGCAGATTTGTTTTTGGCGTTGCAACTGAAGCGAAATCTTTGACAAAATATCTGTAGTAACTGTAGTAAAAGCCTAAAAATAACCTCAGCTCAAACAGTGTTTTTGGCTCCGGGTACTCTTAGATGGCTTTTATCTTTTTAGGGTCAGTTTTTTCACCGCCCCTGGCTACTATGAAGCCAAGGTACTCAACGCTCTCCCTGAAAAATGCGTTTTCTCTTTGGCGACTTTCATGTTAGCCTCACAGAGACTCTTTAAAACCAAGTCTATATGACCTACATGTTCTTTCCCGTTTTCAGAGAAAATTATGACGTCATCCACGTAAACATAGCATGTTTTTTCAATTTGTTCACGCAGGACGTCGTCGATCGCTCTTTGAAAAATGCGGAAAGCATTTTTCAATCCAAACGGTAATCGACAGAATTCATAGTTTCCACCATTTACGGAGAAGGACGTTTTTTCTCTATCCTGCTCGGCCAAATAAATTTGGTGATATCCAGATCTTAGCGTTGTGAAATATTTGGCCTTACCCAGGTTGGTTAATATCATGGGAATGTTTATCGGGTATTTTTTGTCAACAACCCAGACCGGATTATTATAAGGTGACTTTGAGGGCCTGATGATGCCATTTCGTAGTAGCTCACTGATTTCTTTTTTGACGAAATCGGCTACTCCGGGTTGTTATCAATCGTTCGGATTTTTGCAACAACCGAAGTATTAAACGGCAAAGCCTCGTTAAAGGTCGAAAAAGCCTTTGCTCTGTTGAGGATCATATTGGTAAACTCCGCTCTAACTGATACTGGTACTACGATGAAGTTCACGTTAGTAAAGTTCACATCGTTGCAATAGAGCACCACTATGCACTATGCTTTTCGGATGCAGTTCCATACTTTATTGCACCACTCTCCGCATCTAGGGTCGCTCTAACCTGGGCTAGTAAGTTGAATCCTATAATGCCGTCAAATGGAGTTAATGAGTCCAGTAAGAAAAAGGTAGCAATTGTTCCAAAAACGTTCATGGAACATTTTTTAGGTGGATTTTGTCAGAACCATGTATGAAACTAACTGAGAAAGGGGAATCGACTGGCCTTACATTCTTCAACCCCTTAATGGGTCTTATGTAGTTCTTGGCCGCCCCGGTGTCGATTAAAATTTGCAGTTTTCTTCTAGCCAGCTGGCGTTCAATGTACGGTAGCCGGGATTATACTGTTGGTCTTGATCACCAACGGCATGCTTTCTGGCCATGCCCTCTTACGGCCTGTGCACTTACTGCTTGGTCTTTCCCGAACCTTGTCTGCTGACTGAACGTTGACGAGGAAGGGTCGACGTCCATAGGCTCTGTTGACTGGTGCTGCCTTGTATGGTTATTCATGTTCTGAGCAATATTGTGCTCTTGTTGTTTGGTCTGTTTCCTGTGAGGGTTTTTACCTGACCTCTCAGTTTCCTACCTTTTTATATTATTAATTTTTTTGTTGTGATTGTGAGCTTTTTCCTCTAATGCTTTCGCATACGAGACTGCAAATGCACTTCTTTCCATGCTCGCATCTGCCTCTCTAGCCAGGGCCAGTGCAGATGGTAAGTCTTTTGGCTGCGATGGAAACACAACTAATCTTAACGGCTTCTTTAAGCCGGACACAAATGCGTGCAGTGCATCTGCTCTGACTTCGTCATATTGGGAAAGTGGGGCTTCACCTTGCCGGACCATTTCTAGCTCCTGTCGCAGAAGCCAAAGCGATGTTTTTTCCGCATAGGTGCAGTCCAATCTGGCTATTATAGCGTCATAGTTTAACACCGTGTTGTGCGATGTTAACAGCGCTCTAACGGGGCCCTTTACTTTATTTCTAATTATTATTATAGCCTGATAATGGGCGCTGCTGCCTGCGTAAGGCTTGAACAACTCATAGGCGTCTGTAGCAGACTGCCTCCGCAACACGTAGTCGTCTTGAGATCCACTAAATTCTGGGACAGACTTTACAATATCTAACGGTACTTCACACCTAGCTCCAGGGTCTACAGTGATTTTTTGGTTCACTTCGACCTGGGGTGGCTCTAACTGTAAAGAGTTCATTGAGTTTTTAATGCGTTTAACTGGGCATTGAACCCTTCTTTTTGTTGGGCTAAGGCCTGGCTAACTGCGCCGGCAATAAGCGCTTGAAGCTGGGTGGCATTTATGTCTGCAAAATCTTCTCTATATTGCTGATGATTTTGTAGCTAAGTATCCCACTCTTCGTCACTGTCTAATTCTCTTGTTGGCAAAGAAGGCAAAAAAAACAATCTGGTAGACACTTCACGAGTTTTTGCAATGGCCGACTATAAACCCATTAAAAATGGGTAAAAAGGGTATAATGTATTTGTGCAAATGTATGTAACAGGCAGAAGGAAGCAACTGCGATCCCATAAAGTAAACATTCTTGATCAGCATCAATAGCCGAGTCGTTTTAGCCATGTCCGTCTGTCTGTCCGTCCGTATGTATGAACGCAAGGATGTCAGAACCTATAAGAGCTAGAAACTTGAAATTTTAGCTGCAGGTCCTCAAAGTCCATGTGCAGATCTTGTTTGTTTCCGATATTCTATATACTTGCCCCACTTCCAAGTAATCGATAAAAATCGATATCGAAATCCTGTTTTTTGAGCAATTTTGGTAAATAATATGAGCTAGAGTCACCAAACTTGACATGTAGCTTCCAGAATAGTATATATATATCAAGTATCTTTCATTTTATAGCTATCGCCACCTCCCTGCTACCACCAAAAAGCTATAAATCATGTTAGTAACCCAACTTGTATTGCCTACCTAATTAAGTCTCAATTTAAATGAAATTTGCATTTTGAGAATACACGAATATTTTATAGTACAATAAGATCAAGTACTGAAAATTCCATCAAGATAGGTTAAGAAACACGAAAGAAAATGTGTTTTGGCCTGCAAACACGTGCACAGCAAGCGCAAATTCCAAGAGTTTCTGTATACATGTACACACTCAAATTCATGAGCGTCTGCTTTGAATTCTATTAAAAGCATTGCAATTGCGATTCTATTGTTTTCTTTGCTGCTATTTGAATTAGTTTTTTTCTCATTAAGACTTAATTTTTGGTGTGGCTATTGAGTAGAGGCGTCGGAAAGAAGCGTGTTCAGTTAAAAGTTCGAACCCTATCGAGGAAACTTTTATTCCCTGAACCCATTGAAAATGGGTACACAGGGTATAATGTATTTGTGCAAATGTATGTAACAGGCAGAAGGAAGCATCTCCGTCCACATAAAGTATATATATTCTTGATCAGCATCAATAGCCGAGTCGATCTAGCCATGTCCGTCTGTCTGTCCGTCTGTCCGTATGTATGAACGCAAGGATCTCAGAACCTAAAAGAGCTAGAGACTTAGCTGTAGGTCCTCCTAGTGCCGCGCAGATCAAGTTTGTTTCAGATCATCGATAACTTGACCCGTTTCCAATTAATCGATTAAAATCGATATCGAAATCCTGTTTTTTAGATTTCGGTAAATAATATGAGCTAGAGTCACCAAACCTGACATGTAGCTTCTAGAATCTCTATATATAAAACTGTTTGTCCTGACTGACTGACTGATTGGTGATCAACGCACAGCCCAAACAGTAAGAGCTAGGAAGCTGAAATTTTCACTGTAGTTACCTTATGTGATGTAGGTGCACGTTAAGACGGGGTTTCGGAAAATTCCACCCGCAAGTGTGGAAAAATCGCGAAAAACGTTTGTATGTAACTTTGTTTACCATCCGATCGGCCTCAAACTTATTTTCAAAGATCTTTGTTCAAATTCATTTGAGGAGTAATTCACACTTTTCGAATAATCCGTTCCTCCTTGGTGGAAATGGAGGTCAAAGATTTGGTGGATGACGTTTCGCGCTCAAATTCGTTTCCAAAGATCTAAAAGAAAAATCAATTATGACGTGTTTCACACTTTTCGCAGAATCCAAACTTTTTCGGGTGGAATACGGCTCAAAGATTTTTTGTACGAAGTTTTAAGTTGTGTACGATTTGCTTCAAACTTATTGTCAAAGCTCTACATGAAAACTTAAAACTTAAAGCTCAAATTTATTTCCAAAGATCTATAAGAAAAATCATTTGAGACGTGTTTCACATTTTTCGAAAAATCTAAACTCCTTCGGTGGAAAATGCATTTTAAAGATTTTTTTGGTGAATTTTAAGTTTTGTCCGTTTTGCATAAAAGTTGTTTGATTCCCGTCCGATCAGTTTCAAAATCGTTTCCAAAGCTTTTTGAAAATATTGATTTTATAACATACGTGCCACGGGCAAGGCCGGGCTATACCCGCTAGTAATATATATATATCAAGTATCTTTCATTTTATACCTATCGCCTGTTGAAAGAAGAGGGTTCAGGGTATCCCCTAGTCGGGAGCTCCCGACTAGAACTTCTTAATTGTTTTTTTTTTGTGGTTGGTGTGGCTGTTGCGTAGAGGCGGCAGCAAATAATTCCCTGAAAGGCAACTTTTTTTTTGTAATTTATCTTTATTACTACTAAAGCAAACGAGCGCGTAGCGCGAGCTGCATTTGGTGTTGGCATAAGAGGGTTCAAGGTATCCCCTAGTCGGGAGCTCCGACTAGAACCTCTTTCTTGTTATATGATATTTTTATTTATTTTTAGCCTTCCAGATGGTTTCTATTTTTTTATGCGACATATGCGCCCTTTCCTAATTTTTCACAAGTCTTGTCAGGACGCATTCCACGAGTGCGATCGCCAGAAGCGCTGCGCCTCATTATCATATCTTTTCATATTATATTTAAATTATTTTACATCTGATTGTCCTGGGCAGGTCATCTTGATGTCCCTGGTAATAGCTTAATGGCTTCCTTATAGCGTCGTGCAGTGCAGGTGCTGGTCCTCAAACAGACTTGGGTGCCAATGAACATGTGTTCAGGCCGGGGGCGCTGAATAAAAGTACAGTGCAAGTGTCGGCGCACTTCCTCTCCAACTTTGGTAATTTCGACTAGTTTGCGTAACTTTTGTACGCGATGAATCATGATTGCACTTTGCACGGTTGGTTGATCTTTTTACAGTCCGGATGATTTTCTTTGCGTCGGGTCCCGTGGCGCAATCTTGGTAGTGAGGTCGGATTTCCTTAATATTTTTATTATATATTACTTATTTAAATTTACATTTTTGCATATTTTTCTAAAAGACAAATCGATCTCTGTGTCACAATTTTTAAGGTGTGTTTGTAATGTTTGCATTGACACATATTTGCATTTAGCGCTAAGCTTGCATAAGTTGCACATCCGTATATATCTATACACATGCAGACATACCTAATATATATATGAAGATAAATAAGGCAGTTGCGTTTTTGGTTAATCAAGTAATGGTTGTCCGTAGAAGTCTTGCTTAATCCAATGTTGTTGGTGGCAGGCTTTTAGCGAAAATCAATGTTTCACTTCGCTTATGTAGAATGCTGGTCTTATGGTTTAGCAATGATATAAATAATTTAACGGTAAATACGAAGTAATGTTTATTAGTAAGTCAACTGCTAACTAAAGCTATTCGTACAGAACTGGAACTGAGGTCATCAGCGAGCTGAGGCATAAGCTACCAAAGAAACAAAATCTACAAAGCATTTATTGTCATAATGTCATCTGCCATATATGTTTTGGATTTCAAGTGGCTGTATTGAGTGTGGCAGAGCGCCGTGCCCCCTGAATGTAAGCCACGTGCGCAGGTGTCATGGGTCGCCAGTTTGCAGATTGTTGTGGCACAGATCGTGACTGCTGAGACATCTCTTTCGTATTCAGCTACTGTGTCACCTTGTAGTTGAACTACTGTATGCTTAATAGATACCGAAAAGATGCTAACTTTTCTACATATAAACTCAACATGTGATATTCAATTAGTATATGAATAATATTTTTAGACTGAAGAACCTTTATTTCTGTGAGATGTTCAATTACCAGAAACTTCAAATCATTTTGGTCAAAAGCAGTAAAATTGATTATGTTACCAGTAGCAAGTGGTTTTGTGAGCATTACATTTTGAATTTTGGTTATTAGCATATAATTTTTATTGTTATTTTTATTTATTAACCAGTTAATTTTTCCGTGCTTAATTATCTGATAAACAGTGTCAGTGAGGCAATTTATCTGTTTCTGTGGCCCTGTGTTTATTATTAGCTGCCTATTGTTTGATTCAACTAGTTTTAGATCTTTGACACCTGGCTTTCCCGCAACCATCTTGAGTGCTGTGCCTAAAAAAAATCTAAGCTTCTGGCGATGCTATGGTGTAACTATAGTAAAGACAACAGATTTCTTTTGTGCGCAACGTGAACATCTGACAGCTTTCGCATGTGGGATTGAGGAAATAACTCTGACAACTATTCTGTTTCTTCTTCTATGTTTGAAAACTTTGTTAGGTTACTCGAGTGTCTTACATAGTCTCGCTGTTTCCATGCCATACAGATATGTATTTGGAATGCGCATCATCAGTGATTCGTGCATTTACTATCGCTAGTAAGAATAAAACCGAGCCAACAAGCTCACAATATGAAAGGAAATTAAATCTATTGTGCCAATTAATTTTATTACTAATCTATTTAAAATTTCTTTACATACACAAGGGAGTCAGTTTGTTTCCTATTCTTTGTTTGTCTTGGCCAATTCCTTTTCTCCTACATAAAATACTTTGAATTCCCTGAATTCATCGGTACATGCGTGTATTAATTATAAGGTAGCGTGTAAGATTAGTTTAACAGTGTCGTATGGGCTCCTCTAAATCTTAAGTCATTTTACGTCGAAACCGTTCGGGTTGACTATCGGTTCTAAGGCCTCACTCCTATTTGTAAAATGGATCATGTTGCATTTTTTCTCACCAAATAGTATAAAACTGTATTTCCTCACAACTATTTGGTTCCTTAAACAATTCAAAGGTTTTCCTGTCGCTGCTATCGTGTATGTTAATAATAGTTTACAATTATGTGCTTCCTTCGGATACTATCTCGACCTGCAGAGCGTTCACATTCTGACGATTTTTGATTTGTTCATTATATATAGATTATATTGATTAATACTCTTTTCATCTTTTGCCTTAAGGTTACTATCTGATATAACATGAGTAAAAGGTTGGTAAAGGTTGTATTAATGTTTATGTCACGTGTACCGTAAAGGTACTGCTGTAGCTTCCCTAGTGCCCAGACTATGACTAATAATTACCTTTCATTGGTGTATTTCACTTTAGTAATGTGCTTCAATTTCTTTAAATGTTCTTGAAATCATAGTAATGTGCCTGCCCTCTTGTAACCGCTCCAATACCGTACGTAGAAGCATTCGTCGATAGATCGAATAGCTTTCAGAAATCTAGGTATCTGAGTATGACATCTGCTGAAGCTAACACAGTAAAATAATTTGTTTGCTGATGGAGATATTTTTCCCTTTTGGTGTTGTGGACTTACAGACACAGCTCCATAGTTGATGGTGTGATTCTCAATATCTAAGGTCGCTCCCTGAAAGACTTCTTAAGCCCTGAGACAAACGCGTACAATGCATCGGCTCTGACCGCTTCGTTGAGCAGCGTTGATCTATCAAGTTCATAAGTCATCATAAAAATATTCGTGACCAAAGTCAGCTGTCGTTCGACCTCGACATAGTACCGCATGAGGCTGGAGTAACCCATCCGATCGTCTCTACCCCTGTAGCAGGAGTCATGATGATGTTTTACCTGCTTAGGAGCACTCCTTGCTGGCTATGATACCATCCAAGTTGAGTAACGTATTATGCGATACCAAAAATGCTATTGTTGACTACCTAACATATATTTATACGCTGAACCCATTGAATATATGATTTTGTGCAAATGTATGTAACAGGCAGAAGGAAGCATCTCCGACCCCATAAAGTATATATATTCTTGATTAGCATCAATAGCCGAGTTGAGCTAGACATGTCCATCTGTCCGTCCGTCCATATGTATGAACGCAAGGATATCTGAACCTACAAGAGTTAGTGACTTGAAATTTGGAATATAGGTCCTCCTAGTGGCCGCGCAGTACGATTTTGATTTCGATAATCGATAACTTTCCCCGTTTCCAAGTAATCGATAAAAATCAAAATCAAAATCCTATTTTTTGGCAATTTTGGTAAATAATAAGAGCTAGGGTCACCTAACTTGTCATGTTGTATATGATAACGATATATATATATATATATAGAATATATATAGTTCCATTTAAAAAAATTTCATAAATTGCAAACAGCGAGGGAAAGACCCAAAAGGTTTTGCATCTGCCCAGTAAACATAAAATCTTAAAAATGTATTACCTGCACCAACAATACACACATACATAAATACTTAAAAATACACCTTTCTATCGCCCCTTTAAAGTGCGGAAATACCCGGCCCGGGACAAGTTTTGTGCTCAAAATTTACATATTACTTTTTCACCCAGTTTCCGCCCGTATGTAATTTAATTCTGCCCTTAAATAAAGAATCATATGTTGGAATCAACAATTTCCACCCATGTTAGTATTGTGGTGCGAAACTTGAAGCCAAAAAGTTAACTTTCGTTCATTAAACCTTTGTCCCGTATTTTCCATCCAAGAGCGGTGGCTATCGCCAAAAGCATTTCAAATAACATGTTGGCAAAGATCTCTGAAAATGAGTTTAAGGCCGATCCGATGGCTAACACAAAATTGCATGCAACAATTTTCTACAAAATTTCATTAGTTGCGAGTGAAATTTTCGCTGAAACACTTATTATTACTTATTATGTTGCACTTTAAAAATTGAGTTGGAGGCTTCAAACTTCACCGTGAAACACATTAAAGTTTAATCATGCATATGCATATACATATATAAGTTAAGAACAGCTATTACAAATATCAAATACACTAATGTACACAGATCACGGCCAAGGTGCATGACCTTTAATCGACACGTGTGCCAAGTCAGCCCCCGACACCAACCAATTGGGTGGAAGCGACAAAGCGACAATGGCGCTAGCAGAAGCTGTTCGAGGTTAATTAATATAAAATTAGACTATTGTCAAATCATCACTAAAAACAAACGGTTGAGTTTTTTTTTAATAAAAGAAAACAATTTACAATTGTTTAATTGGCGGCTAAGCAGCGGCCAAACGTTTCTAGAAGGTTATATAAGTGCCTCAAGGAGCAACAACGCATTTAATCTATAGTGGTAGTCGGACGTTACTGTAGTACCAGTTGTACCACTGTAGTACCAGTTCGCAGGGTACCGCGTAAAAGTGTAACATAGGAGCCCATACCCTTTCCCAAAATAACGAGCTAAAATGCAAGAATTTCGCATCGACGTGGTAAACCCTTTCATTATTCATATTACTAGTCCCTTAAAAAGGGAAGGAATGCCTCCGACATTTGAGAAAAATTGAATTTCTGCGCATTATTGCTTGTGCGGTCACATACACACACACACATTTAAACGATCCCTAAGCATAAAGAGAGCATTGAGAGCACTGAGAGTAAGTGCGAGCTAAATAAAAATAAACAGCGATACCGTTCTATCGCACTAATCATATGGAAGAGAGTAAGCTGAAGCAGTTTCCTGTAGTGTAGGCGAAATAAAAAACATCATATGTATATCTTACTCTTTTCTTGGACAGATGTCACCGATTTTTTTGTGCCCACTTTGGTTCTACGGCATGTCCCATCTACAGTCACGGACAAAAGTATTGGCAATTGTGGTGTTGTCAACTAAAAATTCGAAATTTGAGAATAACCAACTTATTATTTTATTGAAATATATTTTTTTTATGATCTTTTAAATATCTAACTCACTTAAAAGTATTAAAAAAGGAACATTTTTTGTTGCTTCAAGCCTTACAAATAAAAAACAAAAAATATGGTAATTTTCATAGGGACAAAAGTATTGGAAAAAACTTAAATAATTGTGTTAAAATTTAAAAAAATAAAACATGAGATAAAAATTAATACTTAGTCGGCATGCCTTTTTGTTTAATAACGCTTTCCAGGCGATTTGGCATCGAATGCACCAATTTTCGGGCAACATTTGGCTCAATTTTGTGCCACTCTTCCATTAGGGCTTCTTTAAGCTCAGTCTTTGTTGAAAATGTATGCTTTCTAAGCCTTTTTTCTAGTTCCTCCCATAGGTGCTCGATTGGATTGAGGTCTGGTGATTGAGGAGGATGTGGAAGAACATGAGCTGTATTGTATGCAAGCCACATTCGCACATCATGGGCCGTGTGCTTTGGATCATTGTCCTGTTGAAAAGTGAACTGACTGCTTAACATCAACTTTTCAGCGCTTTTTTTTAAATTTGCCTTCAATATTTCCAAGTAAACACGCTTGTCCATTGTTCCTTCGATGAAAACTAGTTCACCCACACCAGCTGCGGACATACAACCCCACACCATAACACCTCCACCACCGTGCTTTACTGTGGGCATTAAGTTGCAACTATTGTATGCCGTATTGGGTTTTCTCCACACTTTAATGCGGCCATCTGAGCGAAAAATATTAAACTTACTTTCGTCGGAGAATAGGACATCGTTCCAGTAAGTTAATGGCTTCGATTTAAATTCTTTGGCGAATGCCAATCTCTTCGATTGGTTAACACTCGAAATGAGTGGTTTGCGTCTTGCAATTCTCGCATTGTACCCAGCCTTGTGTAGTACCCGCCGTACCGTTTTGGAGTGAATTTCTTTCCCAGTCTCTTCTTTAACCTCTGATACTATTTGGGATGATGTGATTTTTGGGTCTTTCTTGATCTTTCTTATTATTTGGGTGCAATCACGATCGGTTAACTTTCGTGGGCGGCCGGTGCGTTCAGCGTTTTCTACCGTAGGGTCGTCCGTGACTGTATATGCTGTTTGGTTAGTGCTATAACTAAATAAATACTTACATATGTCATCAACTAGCAGCGAGACCTAGTAACGAACTATACTTGTTCGATATCGAACAATCAATATTATTACACGCTTTTCGCTCTTAAAAAAAATTGAAATTAAAATTAATATTATATCGGACTAAGTGATAAAAAGTTATCGAGCTCACGTGGTTGTTACATTAAATTAATTCCAACTATATCGTTGAGGTGGACGACTACTGCGATCACTACGAGTTCTCCTAACATCTGGTTCATTAACTAACACTGGTTCGAGTGTCTCTCGCTTCTGAATCAGAACTACCAGCGGTTTGATATTCATCTGATGACACATTTCTATCGTCCAACGCTGGTAAACCTGGTTCATCCACATCACAAATGATTGGTTCATTGTCATTGTTAACGTTATCTTGTCTGTTACGCCCAACTGGAGGTACTATTTCAATTGGTTTCAAATTATCAGGACCAGATACGTTACATTTGACTTTTCTTCGAACATAACTTCTCCTCCATTCACTTCATAATTCTTAGTCTTGGCAATGAACCGTCGGTTGCGTCTAAACTAGTTGTCGAAAATGTTCTTAATGATGTACGATCGACAATTTACATTACCAACAATGGTTCCATAATTCCATTTCTTTTCCATTTTTCTGAAAGATATCGAGATCAGCCAAATTTAATACTGTAGTGCTCTTGCAATCCGGTCATAATAATATTTTTGCTTTTTTTTTTTATTCTTTAATTTTATTTTAGATAGTTTCCTCACTCAAATTACCACGATACAATAGAGAATCCGAAACCGGCATTCTCGTCTTGACCAGCCGACCGAAAAACAACTGAGCCGGTGCCAGTCCCATGCTTGCAACAGGAATTGTGTTATATTCAAAAATTCTGTATTGATAGTTTTCAGTGTCCCGAGCTTCAACGCAAAATATTCTTAGCAATCGCAACGCCTTCTCAGCTAAGACATTGCTTTGTGGGTACCGAGGGCTTGAGAATTTCATGACAATATTATTTCAAATTCGCGATAATTAAATGACAAATTATCCGCCCTTATTACAGTTCGATATCCCAGTTTGTTGAAGTTGCTCTTCAACTTGTTAATAATATGACGTGCCGTTCCACAATTAAAAATTCTGAATATGCATTAATAACTGACAAGAAGTCCTGTCCTGCATATTCAAACAAGTCAGCAGGCACTATCTGAAACGGATATTTAGGGGGCTATTTTTGAACCAGCTTTTCTTTTTGATTGTTTCGTGTGAAATTTTCTCAAATGGCACAAGATTTAACGATCTCCTTTATCTGACCGTTCATGTAAGGCCAATAATAAAGCATTCCTGCACGTGCAAGAATTTTTTCAACTCCCAAATGTGGTGCATGTAACTGTTTACATCATTTTTCCTGTAATTCTGATGGAATTACTAGTCGATGATCACGAAAGAGTAAGCCATTCTCAAAATGAAGTTCGTTTTTTAACCTATGAAAATCTTGGCTCAGATTGTCCAGTGGGTGAAAAGTTGGGTAACCGTTCTCTACATATCGACAAATTCTCCAAAAAATTTCATCACGTTCAATGGTTAAACGGTATAAATCATAATTTTGTTTCGATAAACCCAACGATGTAGAGACCGAATGATTTTATCCCGTTAAATCCGTGTCCTCATGACATTCCGATAATTGGGCCCGTGAAAGGCAGTCAGCCACAAGCATTTCTTATCCTGGTTTGTACAAATAAGTGCATTAATAAATGAGGTTGTATTTGGTTGCAGTTTTAGCTAACTAAGAACAGTGAATTATACAAAGTAGCGATACGCTTCGCTTTATTTATTTCAAAACTTCAAAACCGTCCTCGGTCGCGTTTAAGTATTGCGCTGCGATTGTTTATGATGCTGATGCAGTCGTCCTCTATGGTGACAGGGTCGAGGTGACTCGGCTGCGTTTGGTAATGAGCTGTACCTCCTGCGTGGAGACCTGGCGCACGGCTGCTTCCCTCGGACTGCTTGCAGCATGTGGCAGATGCTGTTTACGAACAATTTACTACAGCTATAATCTGGCCATCGCAATCAGCCACCAAATTGTCGTGAAGTTGAAGTACGGAACCATTGAGGGCGACCGGGAAAATTGTTATATTTCTGCATTGATTTGAGGAATTTGTTTACAGTGTCGGTCATTTGGTTAATCTTTTTTGTATTTTGGAATTTATAGAAATCTGTCTATTGCTTGCAGTGACCAGCATTATCCTACAGACGGATTGCCCGCTACAACCTTAAGGGCTATTCCCAAGAAGTCAAGGCTTCTCACCTTACAATGGTGCAGTGTCCAGTGTCAACTTCTACCAATTTCCTCATATGGGAATGTGGAAAAAGTCCCGTTAGTTTCATAGTCTCTTCGGTCATTGTCCTGTAGTCCGTGACGTTGGTAGTGTGACGTAAGTACCCGTAGCTGTCTTATAGTAAGATGTCCCCGTCTGTAATCAGTATGTAGTCATCATGATTGAAAGTATGATAAACGTAATCCTAAAATGTTCAAACTAATATTAATAAATGAAAAATAGTTTTCTCTTTTTTTAAAACGTCAACGGAGGTTGTCCTTGTGGACCAATGATGAGCGTTGTCCCCAAGTCCGCTTCAACCTTTTTTCGACACACAAAGGCGAAAGCTTGTTGCCTAATATGCGGCTTGTCTTTACCAGGACCTTTTCACCTACTTCAAAGACTCTGTTCTGACGCCTTCGGTTAAATCTGGCGCTCTGTTGAATTTGGGCCCCTTCTATCCTACCCCTAACCTCGCGGGTATCTTCCGGCGAAGAGTTAAGCAAGATGTCCTTAGGCCTCTTCTGAACAGACCTCTTCTCGACAGTACCAACTATACCCATTTAAAGCTTTAAGCACCTTGCTATTTCCAGAAGGTACTTGAATGCTAGCTCATTGTCGCAATACACCTGCTTCGCCAACAGGAAAATGTTCATTAACACCAGCAGAGGCTGGACTACCGCAAACTTTGAGAGTTTGTCTACGCAACTGAGGAAGAATTTTTTGTCTGTGAAAAAATATCAATATGTAACATTTCTACAGTTTGTGAGGGGACTAACGTCTGGCCAAGCTCCTGTTTTTTCGGGAGTCTGTTATATTTTGCTTTTGTGCATATCTTACAATTCAAGACAACCTCATTAGCCAATTTGGTTATTTCAGGGAAATAGTATTCTGACATGACCTGTTTTACATTTTCCTGGGCCGCCCTATGGTCTCGATTGTGTTCTTTGCTGATCATTTCTCTTCTATCACTGATGTCGAACACGTCGGCTACGAGGTTTTTGCAATACCAAAACTTCGAAGTTGGGAAGGCCCTTAACAACTCGTGTTAAAAACTAGCCAAAGCTGGAAAATTACAGTGAAATGGTTAATACCACGTTTGGGTTAATAACGGCCTTTATTGTTTCAATAAGGGCGTCCCTATTGGTGAAATTTATTATATGGTAAGTTTTTTCGCCGAAAAGTATGAAATTTCTTTCTAGAGGAAAGCGTGCCTCCTCTAATACAATCTAGTTCCGGAAGTAGTTCAAAGGCTTCTCCATCGAATCGATTGTATATGACAGGGACAATTCGCTGTGAATCTTAGCCGCGTCAGATACAGTGTGTTCACGTTTTGGTGCGACAGCGCGTTAGCTATATGATTTTCTTTAAAAGGCTTATAGAAAAGCTTGTCTTCTGTTTCATCAATGCGCGCTTTCCAACGCCTTATTTTTGCATTGGGATTGCTCTCAGACACCGAGAACGTAAGAGGCTGGTGGTCAGTGAAAATATTTATATCCCTAACCCCGTAAAGAAAGTGACGTGGTTTGCCCAATGCCCAGCCGATGGCAAGCAACTCTCGCTCGTTAGTAGCGTAGTTTGCTTCTATCTTTTAAAGAGCGGGATATAATTGTTATGGGGCGGCCATTCTGTGACAGTACTGCGCCAGTATAACGCTTTCTGACGCTAAAATGTTTCTATGTTTATAGAACGCGTTGCGCTGAGCCTCGTTGAACTGTATTGGTATCTTTCTAGACTTGTACTTGCTAATGGACCAGTTCTCTCCTTTCAGGATGTCGGAGATTGGTTTCGGCCCGTCTCGTTTTCCGAAAATTCGATGACCTCTTCGAAATGCTTGCTGCATTCTTCAAACCAAAGGGTAGTCGACAAATTCTTACTTTCCACCGTTAATCGTAAAAGCTATATTTTCACGATCTTGCTCTGCCAGAGTAATCTGGTTATGACCTGATTTAAGGTCGAGCACCGTGAAGTATTTGGCCTTACCCAGATTAGCCAATATCAGATTAAGTCTATTTCTATTGCCCAACTCATCTGCGCCTTTTTTGTCTATCACCCACAATGGATTGTTGTTTGGAGATTAAGACTTTCTGATTATTTAAGCAGGTCGTTGACCTCTGAAGCGACAAAATCTTCCACAGCCCTGGGATAGGCCACAGCAACAGTGTTATAAGGCAGCGCCTCGTTATAGTCCGCAAAAGCCTTGTTTTTTCGGTGAACCAATTGCAGGAAATCTGCCTTCATCGCAGGTGGTGCCTCGATTTCTATGCTCTTCGTGTGATTGACGTTCGTACATTTCTGCTACTGCAACGCCTCCGAAGTCGCACCATATTTTAACATGCCCTCTTTTAGGAATAAATCTGCGCCCACCCATGTGAATAAGGAATCAATTAGGAAAAAAAACGTGTCGCACTCAAACATGAACAACTTGCATTCTTCAGCGATGTTGTTTGACCCATGAATGGAATGGACAACGAAAGGGGATTCGATAGGGACGACGCCTTTTAGGCGCTTGTGCGTCATGATGTTATTCTTGGCCGCACCCATGTCGTTTAGGAATTTCATATCTGTCCCCGCTATTATCCGCCGAATGAGTGGCAGCAGGGACCTTTCCCTAAAAAATTAGCGCTATCGCTTTCATAATCTAAGCTGTGTTCATCCTCTTGCTTGCCTGACACCTCTTGTGCTGAATCGTAATATTCCGCCCCCTGGGCCCACTTGTTTGGATGTGATCCACCCTTTGACTTCTTTGGCCTGTCGCGCTTATTTCCCTGACCCCGGTTTGCGTTAAACTTGGCTGAGCACTGGGATTTTTGGAAGCTTGTGGGGTGCCTAAACTTTGAGGAAGAAGGGTCGACTTCCATGGGTACTGGTGCACTGTCGGGCCCAGCTCTATTTTGGGCTCTATCTGTGAACTGGCCGTTCTTGAAATGAGAGTTCTTCCCTGGAAACTGTTTTTTTCATGCTGCTGCTGGCGCCGTTGTGGGCGCTGCTCTGGACGACTTCTTTCTTCTTGCCCCCTAGTAAAGCTTGCTGCGAAAGCATATCTCTCGTGATTAGCCTAGACCTCCTGGGCTAGTGCCAGCGCCGTCGGCAAATCCGGAGGGCGACCCGCAAACAACACGTCGGTTAAACTGCGTTAAAGTCCAGAGACGAATACCCGAAGCGTGTCACCCCTGAATTTCTCACACGTGCCCGTTGCCAGAGTCATATCATAAGTCTAATGGGCCTTTTTTTTGAGCAACGTGAGTTTTTTTTCAACCTCATCATAGTACTGTAGGATAGACGTGCCGCCCTGCCTAAGCGTGCCCATTTCCTGGTCGATCACATGGGTAGGTCGCTTGTCACTATGCGTAAGGTCAAACTTTGCTATGACGACCTCGAAGTGTGTGTTAAACGAAGCAAGACCCGCGTCCGCCGAAACCCTAATTTTACTTCTAACTATTGAAATGACGGGAGCTTCCGTCGTATTTTCTGAAAAGTTTGTTGGCACCATGCGCAGCCTGCATCCAAGATACGTAAGTGTCCTGAGCCCCGTGGAACTCAGCAAGGCACTTTACCGCGTCAAGGGGCTCTTTGCATTCAACCCCATCTATGATATCGGCCTCTTTTTAACTTTCACTTCCGGTACCGAAAGTTATGTGTTTCTTAACTTACTTGACACCTGTGAAATTTGGTGTTCAAGCTCCTGCCTTAGCCTAGCTTCCCTATTCAAGGACTCCCGCGCTTGTGCTTCGAGCGCGCTCTGCACTGCGGCATCAATTATAATGCGCAACTGTTCCGGATCCCTAGCTAAAACTGTTTTGGTGTCTGGTTCAGTCGGAACAGCACACCCTGATATCTGTAAAGCATAAATCAAACGCACTAAAACACTATCGTCGGTGTCGTAGTGTCCCTGATCGTGTACGTCGGAGTCACAGTCACTCATGCAGGCTTAAAAATAATGCTGTTTATAAAAATGTGTTGATTTTTTAATATTTTTTTTACTAGAAACTCTATTAGATATGTCTCAAGTAGCGACCTAAAGCATCTATTTGAAATTATATCCAATATGTTTTTTCGCACATTACAAGTCACTTACATGATTCGGTTGAGACTATGGTTAATCTACGCTACGATGAACTCCCTCACTGCAGTCACAAAGGTAATCTTTGCGTCATATTTCGAGATTTTGATCGATGCGCGGAGTTCTTCCTCGAACCTGTAGATTTCTTTTCCTTTTTTTTGTTGCACTTGTGGTTTAATTGTCAAGAGTTTTTATTGCCTTTCGCGATTTCAAATTAACATAAAATTAATCCCATTTATGGGATTTGTACACTGGGCGCCAATTAGTGCATTTATAAATGCAGTTTTTTTTTGGTGGAGTTGCAGTTAACTAAGAAAAGTAAATTATAAAAAGTAGCGATACGCTTCGCTTTTTTCATATCCAAATATATTCCAATATACGCCAATACTCAGTGGTTAACGCCAATAGTCAGTGGTTAACTTACACAACAGCCAGGATATCTCAAATGTGACATGAACATTCGCTGAAGTCGCATTGTCACATCATCGATATCACGCCTGACCAATGTTTCCAGTGGTTTGTGATCACGTTCTACGGTAAATTCACTTCCATACAAAAAATAATGCAATCGTTGACGTGCGAAAACAATAGCTAACCACTACTTTTCGATCTGAGCTCCCTTTTGTTCACTCTTACTCAATGTGCCAAACGCATATGCTTCTGGGTGTCCATTTTGAACAGTTACACAACCCAATCCATCCTTTGGTGCATCCTTTTGCACAATGACTGGCAACTTCGGATCATAATTATTCAATACCGGTTCAGATGTTACGATACTAAGCAAGTTTTAAATTCCGACTCATGATTTTCCGTCCATTAAAATTCTACATCATTTCGAGTTAGATTACGCAACGCTGCCGATTGCTTTGACAAATTTGGAATATATTTTGCCAAATATGTTAGAATGCCCAAAAATCTTAAAACGTCCGATTTACATTCAGGTTTTTTCAATTTTAAAATCGCTTCGCGATACTTCAGATCCACCTTAATTTTTCCGTCCCATAAAATATTTCACATTATTTTACCTTGCGCTTCCAACATTGAATTTTATCCGGACTAAATTTAATATTACTTATTCGCACTCTACCCATATCATCGAAATAAGTAATGACCGCCTCAATGTCACCAAATTTTCTAATCATTTCACGTTAAAAACAATTCAGGTACGAAATTAGGCACGCGATTAAATTTAAACCTACCAAATGGCGTCTTAAACGTTGTTAAATCGGAACTTGCTTCGTCCAATTCAATTAGAAATTTCAATTCGAGGTTCATCTGCGTTAGGTTTTTCGACTATTTTCAAATTTTTGACCCAGTTAGTTGGATAATCAACAGGTGAATTGATTCCATCCTGTACCATTTTTCCCAATTGAGCTTTCAGTCTCTCCAATAACGAGTTTGGTATCCGTTTCTTATAGTGAAGGACTGGCATTGAATTTTCTTTTAAATTAATCGCGAACGTTCCCGGAAATTTTCCCAAACCTTCAAAAACAACACGATTGCTTTGCAGAAGTTCCCCCTTTTTTTGTGACAAACAAGCGACAGACACCACGACCACTCGCTATACCAATCCAAATCTTTTACATGACCTACACCTACGTCATCGACAACAACAAAGTGAGAAAACTGTTATATTTTTGACACTTGATCAACGCAATTTGATTTAACTGTCCCAAAAACATTTACCTTATTCCCTATATAATCAGAGACGGAATGCAGTCCACATCAGAGCCAGTATCAAGCAATCGAACCCCTTGATTCGCTTTCTGATATTCCTTGAACCTTCTTCTGATTACCAGCGTTGCTTGAATTTATTCTATAAATACGATCTTCTTTAATAACCCTATTCACATTTCCATCAATGTTTTGTACAGAATTACCTGTGCCCTCCTAGTTGAGTGAGTGTTGTTGTCTTCCATTGTTGTTATTCTCTGGCAATGTACGATTTCCACCGTAGTTTTCCGATTTCGTTCCCTTGTTGTCCGTGTGCTTTCTATTTGATTAGCAAAACCACTGACATTGCATGTTTCCAAATGATTTTCCGAATAGTGATTACCACCATTGAAACAACGTCGTGTTACTGCATCAATTGTATCACTTAGCCGATGTTCCGCGACACTGCTGACACTCGGTTGTCTATTTGTGTTCAACAACACCTTATTTTCCTTGTCCGCTTCATATGGCTTGCACATTTCAATGATCTTTTGCAATGGCTCATCCTTGCCATCCAACAATTTCATATGTACACATATTATGAAAAGGCATCAGCCGCAGCAACGTTGTGCGCTGAGCGATATGCGGCTTCATACTGAACGTTCGGCTTTCGAGGCCGGCGTTCGTCTGCCACTCTCAGCAGAGTTACTCTATCTGGGCACACTAAAATGGTCGCGGGCACCCATGGGGCTCAGTCGTTGGGATTTATCGTGATCCGATTATTCTGCAGTTTGACATATCTATGCATTGTATAGTTAGTGATTGTATTTAGAGTTCATTGTCAACTTTATAGTATTTTTATAATATATATTTATATATATTTCTTGTATTTTTATATATATTTCCATATGATAGAAAACCGATAGAGGAGCATATTGGTCTGAGAGGCGTTCCTTCCTTGTGAATTTTCGGTATTCCATATATCCTCGGGATACCCCTGTGGTAGTAGCCATCTTATTTCTTTCGTCCTTTAAAAATAAGTCGCATTTTAAATATTTGAGTCACGAGGTTATTATTCTTTATCTGTAATCTTGATGTCGGATCCTGTCATAATGTTCGCTTAAGAACGCGTATAAGTCGTCTAAAATAATTGTCATTTTATGTTCGTAAACTTTTAGCAACTGTACGGAAAACGATCAAACCCCATTGTGCGAAACTCAACAGTAAATATATTTAAACACAAACTCAGTCTTAGAATATTCATAAATATAACAAGTAAGAGTTTCTAGTCGGGAGCCCCCGACTAGGGGATACCCTGAACCCTCTTCTTCCAACAGGCGATAGGTATAAAATGAAAGAAACTTGATATATATATACTATTCTAGAAGCTACATGTCAAGATTGCTCAAAAAACAGGATTTCGATATCGTCTTTTATCGATTACTTGGAAACGGGGCAAGTTATCGAATATCGGAAACAAACTCGATCTGCGCGGGCACTAGGAGGACCCACAGCTAAAATTTCAAGTCTCTACCTCTTATAGGTTCTGAGATCCTTGCGTTCATACATATGGGCAGACGGTCGGACGCACGGACGGACGGACAGACGGACATGGCTAGATCGACTCGGCTGTTGATGCTGATCAAGAATATACATACTTTATGGGGCGGAGATGCTTCCTTCTTCCTATTACATACATTTGCACAAATATATAATACCTTTTTACCCATTTTCAATGGGTTCAGGGTTAGAAAAATTAACAACAAAATACCATTAGCTATAGTACACTCCATAGAAAAAAACCATCTCTTTATATCAGCAAGTAATCCGACAAGAAGTAACATACTTAGTCCGTAAATGGACCGATAAGAGTAAACATCCAGATGTCACTAAATACAATCACTAACCATACAATGCATAGACTTGTCAAACGTCGGAATAATCGGATACCGATAAATCGTCAACGACTAAGCCCCATGAGTGTCCGCGACCATTTTAGTGTGCCCAGACAAAGTAAGACTGCTGAGAGTGGCAGCCGAACGCCGGCCTCGAAAGCCGAACGATCAGTATGAAGCCGCATCTCGCTCAACGCACAACGTTGCTGCGGCTGATGCTGTTTCGTAATATATGTATGTTAGTTTTTAATTCCTTACATCCCAAAAACATACATGTGTGTATGCATGTGCAGAGTGTGCCTCGCTCTCACTTATTGATTTGCGCACTTGTGTGCATCTCCTTCTCCCTGCATAGCTTCTCAAAAACCCCGAGATCTACAAACATACATATGTTTGTGTTGTGTGGATGTGCGCACAAGTAGATCGCGGCGTTTGTCGCGAGCCAGAGATTTTTTCTTCAATTGTGTGCCCTTTGTGCTTGTGGCACACACATTCAAATGCTCTATCATGTATTTATTCGTCCAGTCAGTCATAATGAGAAGAATCTGATATATTTATATTTATTAAAAACTTAAATGACCTAAATGATATATTTATATATTATATTTTAATTTTTTTGTTTACTGTGGGGACCAATTTTGCTTAACTACTTGTGCACACGCACACTCTTTCGAGTAAGCAGTTGTGTGACATTATTAAAGGGTTTGGCGGCCGCAAGCCCACCGTCGCCCAAATTTACGCCCATTGATAAAAATATCACTGTCTCACGACAAACCCTTGATTGGCTCATTCGCACACATTTGTGTGTGTGTGTCTGTGTGTAGAGCTCGAAATTGAGAAATGCCAAAAACTTCAAATTTGGTCAAATTTGCATCGGGCAGGCAGGCAGGCAACCAACACGCACACAAACGCATAAATGATTCCATCCATATGGAAAAGTGTGTAAGTGTGTGTGCTTGGCAGGCCCAAAGAGTTATTATGCACACATGCCAACGTTCAGGTACCCTTACCCTTACAACAATCATGAAAATTAGGAGTTTTGCATATGAACAGCCCAAACCCTTTAATAATGTCACACAACTGCTTACTCGAAAGAGTGTGCGTGTGCACAAGTAGCAAGTCGAAAAAAATTGAACATTTTCAATGTTTGGTCTTTTCTTAAATTATTCGACAAGCCGACGAAGCATTACCCTTGCAGAAATACGACTTAGTTTTTTTTTTAATTTTAATCAAAATTGGTCCCCACAGTAAACAAAAAAATTAAAATATAATATATAAATATATCATTTAGGTCATTTAAGTTTTTAATAAATATAAATATATCAGATTCTTCTCATTATGACTGACTGGACGAATAAATACATGATAGAGCATATGAATGTGTGTGCCACAAGCACAAAGGGCACACAATTGAAGAAAAAATCTCTGGCTCGCGACAAACGCCGCGATCTACTTGTGCGCACATCCACACAACACAAACATATGTATGTTTGTAGATCTCGGGGTTTTTGAGAAGCTATGCAGGAAGAAGGAGATGCACACAAGTGCGCAAATCAATAAGTGAGAGCGAGGCACACTCTGCACCATGCATACACACATGTATGTTTTCGGGATGTAAGGAATTAAAAACTAACATACATATATTACGAAACAGCATCAGCCGCAGCAACGTTGTGCGTTGAGCGAGATGCGGCTTCATACTGAACGTTCGGCTTTCGAGGCCGGCGTTCGGCTGCCACTCTCAGCAGTCTTACTTGGTCTGGGCACACAAAAATGGTCGCGGACACCCATGGGGCTTAGTCGTTGACGATTTATCGGTATCCGATTATTCCGACGTTTGACAAGTCTATGCATTGTATGGTTAGTGATACAATCTAATTAAAAAATATTCAGTTTCGTTAGATGCGGATGGTGGCAGACGTTTTGTCGCGTTTTATAATTACTACTGAAGTTTTATACAACACTTTTCTAATTATTTACACAACAAAAACTGGAAAATCCTTTGGCTTTGGGAGCGTCATAGTATGAAAAGTTGATATGATCACATGGTCACCATCGGGAAAACATTTATAGTAAATATTTTTGAGTATTTTTTTTTTTAATAAGCCATTTAAGGGAAAATGATTTCGAACGATCGGTTACCAAAAGAATTTTATTGCACAAATGGTGGCAAAGGAGTGGCGACCATGGAAAAATGAAGTTTTGATTTACATGCAAGAAACAGACAAAGACAAAGGAACTGAATCGAAGAAAAGTGCACGGTTTTTGTGGTTAATCGGTCGACAGTCTCGTGAAATCTACAACACATTGTTTCCGCATGATGAAACAGTAAACGGAATTCGTGGACAGAAAAATGTTGTGGTACCGGCTATGGCTGAAAATGCTAAACCAAATCAAAACGCTGCTATCGCAAAGAACATTGGATGATGTTTTGAAAGCATTCGATGAATATTGCACTCTGCGAAAGAATAGAACGATGGAATCATTTAAAATAAACAATATTGTGCAGAAGGAGAAGTAACCGTTTGTTGAAATTGAAAAAGAACTGCGAAAGCAGTTTGAATTTTGTGAATACAACTGTAATGGAGCATTGTATATTGAGCGAATGTTAAAATATCGTGTCATTGGTGCTTATGACAAAAACTTGGAATTGAAATTGTTGGATGGCAAGGATGAGCCATTGCAAAAGATCAAGGAAATGTGCAAACCATATGAAGCGGACAAGGAAAATAAGGTGTTGTTGAACACAAATAGTCAACCGAGTGATACAATTGATGCAGTAACACGACGTTGTTTCAATTGTGTTAATGACTATTCGGAAAATCATTTGTGGACGCCATTTCCAGTGGTTTTGCTAATCAAATAGAAAGCACGCGGACAACAAGGGAACGAAATCGGAAAGCTACGGTGGAAATCGTAAATTACCAGAGAATAACAACAAAGGAAGACAACAACTGTACAAATAATTGATGGAAATGTGAATAAGGTTATTAAAGAAGATCGTAATCATTGGTAATCATAAGAAGCGATGGTTCAAGGAATATCAGAATGCGAATCAAGGGGTTCGATTGCTTGATACTGGTTCTGATGTGGACTGCATTCCGTCTCTGATTATATAGGGAATAAGGTAAATGTTTTTGGGACAGTTAAATCAAATTGCGTTGATCAAGTGTCAAAAATATAACAGTTTTCTCACTTTGTTGTTGTCGATGACGTAGGTGTAGGTCATGTAAAAGATTTGGATTGGTATAGCGAGTGGTCGTGGTGTCTGTCGCTTATTTGTCACAAAAAAAGGGGGAACTTCTGCAAAGCAATCGTGTTGTTTTTGAAGGTTTGGGAAAATTTCCGGGAACGTTCGCGATTAATTTAAAAGAAAATTCAATGCCAGTCCTTCACTATAAGAAACGGATACCAAACTCTCCAATAAAGGAGAGACTGAAAGCTCAATTGGGAAAAATGGTACAGGATGAAATCAATTCACCTGTTGATTACCCAACTAACTGGGTCAAAAATTTGAAAATAGTCGAAAAACCTAGCGCATATGAACCTCGAATTGAAATTTCTAATTGAATTGGACGAAGCAAGTTCCGATTTAACAACGTTTAAGACGCCATTTGGTAGGTTTAAATTTAATCGCGTGCCTAATTTCGTACCTGAATTGTTTTTAACGTGAAATGATTAGAAAATTTGGTGACATTGAGGCGGTCATTACTTATTTCGATGATATGGGTAGAGTGCGAATAAGTAATATTAAATTTAGTCCGGATAAAATTCAATGTTGGAAGCGCAAGGTAAAATAATGTGAAATATTTTATGGGACGGAAAAATTAAGGTGGATCTGAAGTATCGCGAAGCGATTTTAAAATTGAAAAAACCTGAATGTAAATCGGACGTTTTAAGATTTTTGGGCATTCTAACATATTTGGCAAAATATATTCCAAATTTGTCAAAGCAATCGGCAGCGTTGCGTAATCTAACTCGAAATGATGTAGAATTTTAATGGACGGAAAATCATGAGTCGGAATTTAAAACTTGCTTAGTATCGTAACATCTGAACCGGTATTGAATAATTATGATCCGAAGTTGCCAGTCATTGTGCAAAAGGATGCACCAAAGGATGGATTGGGTTGTGTAACTGTTCAAAATGGACACCCAGAAGCATATGCGTTTGGCACATTGAGTAAGAGTGAACAAAAGGGAGCTCAGATCGAAAAGTAGTGGTTAGCTATTGTTTTCGCACGTCAACGATTGCATTATTTTTTGTATGGAAGTGAATTTACCGTAGAACGTGATCACAAACCACTGGAAACATTGGTCAGGCGTGATATCGATGATGTGACAATGCGACTTCAGCGAATGTTCATGTCACATTTGAGATATCCTGGCTGTTGTGTAAGTTAACCACTGACTATTGGCGTTAACCACTGAATATTGGCGTATATTGGAATATATTTGGATATGAAAAAAGCGAAGCGTATCGCTACTTTTTATAATTTACTTTTCTTAGCTAACCGCAACTCCACCAAAAAAAAACTTCATTTATAAATGCACATTCATAAATGGGATTAATTTTATGTTGATTAAGGCAATAAAAACTCTTGACAATTAAACCACAAGTGCAACAAAAAAAAAGGAAAAGAAATCTACAGGTTCGAAGAAGAACTGCGCGCATCGATCAAAATCTCGAAATATGACGCCACAATGTTCTACTGTCGGTCAGCAAAAATTACTTTTGTGACTGCAGTGAGGGAGTTCATCGTAGCGTAGATTAACCATAGTCTCAACAGAATCATGTAAGTGACTTGTAATGTGCGAAAAAACATATTGGATATAATTTCAAATAGATGCTTTAGGTCGCTACTTGAGACATATCTAATAGAGTTTCTAGTAAAAAAAATATTAAAAAATCAACACATTTTTATAAACAGCATTATTTTTAAGCCTGCATGAGTGACTGTGACTCCGACGTACACGATCAGGGACACTACGACACCGACGATAGTGTTTTAGTGCGTTTGATTTATGCTTTACAGATATCAGGGTGTGCTGTTCCGACTGAACCAGACACCAAAACAGTTTTAGCTAGGGATCCGGAGCAGTTGCGCATTATAATTGATGCCGCAGTACAGAGCGCGCTCGAAGCACAAGCGCGGGAGTCCTTGAATAGGGAAGCTAGGCTAAGGCAGGAGCTTGAACACCAAATTTCACAGGTGTCAAGTAATTTAGGAGACACATAACTTTCGGTACCGGAAGTGAAAGTTAAAAAGAGGCCGATATCATAGATGGGGTTGAATGCAACGAGCCCCTTGACGCGGTAAAGTGCCTTGCTGAGTTCCACGGGACTCAGGACACTTACGTATCTTGGATGCAGGCTGCGCATGGTGCCTACAAACTTTTCAGAAAATACGACGGAAGCTCCCGTCACTCAATAGTTAGAAGTAAAATTAGGGTTTCGGCGGACGCGGGTCTTGCTTCGTTTAACACTCACTTCGGGGTCGTCATAGCAAGGTTGGACCTCACGTTTAGTGACAAGCGACCTACCGATGTGATCGACCAGGAAATGGGCACGCTTAGGCAGGGCGGCATGTCTATCCTACAGTACTATGATGAGGTTGAAAAAAAACTCACGTTGCTCAAAAATAAGGCCCATTAGACTTATGATATGACTCTGGCAACGGGCATGTGTGAGAAATTCAGGGGTGACACGCTTCGGGTATTCGTCTCCGGACTTAAACGCAGTTTAACCGACGTGTTGTTTGCGGCTCACCCTCCGGATTTGCCGACGGCGCTGGCACTAGCCCAGGAGGCCGAGGCTAATCACGAGAGATATGCTTTCGCAGCAAGCTTTACTAGGGGGCAAGAAGAAAGAAGTCGTCCAGAGCAGCGCCCACAACGGCGCCAGCAGCAACAGCAGCAGTCAAGAACGGCCAGTTCACAGATAGAGCCCAAAATAGAGCTGGGCCCGACAGTGCACCAGTACCCATGGAAGTCAACCCTTCTTCCTCAAAGTTAAGGCACCCCACAAACTTCCAAAAATCCCAGTGCTCAGCTAAGTTAAACGCAAACCGGGGTCAGGGAAATAAACGTCGCGCCAGATCTGACCGCGCGACAGGCCAAAAAAAGTCAAAGGGTGGATCACATCCAAACAAGCGGGCCAAGGGGGCGGAATATTACGACTCAGCACAAAAGGTGTCAGGCGAGCAAGAGGATGAACACAGCTTAGATTATGAAAGCGAGAGCGCTAATTTTTTTAGGGAAGGTCCCTGCTGCCACTCATTCGGCGGAGAATAGCGGGGACAGATATGAAATTCCTAATCGACACGGGTGCGGCCAACAATAACATCATGACGCACAAGCGCCTAAAAGGCGTCGTCCCTATCGAATCCCCTTTCGTTGTCCATTCCATTCATGGGTCAAACAACCTCGCTGAAGAATGCAAGTTGCTCATGTTTGAGTGCGACACGTTTTTTTTCCTAATTGATTCCATATCCACGTTGGTGGGCGCAGATTTATTCCTAAAAGAGGGCATGTTAAAATATGGTGCGACTTCGGAGGCGTTGCAGTAGCATAAATGTACGAACGTCAATCACACGAAGAGCAAGGAAATCGAGGCACCACCTGTGATGAAGGCAGATTTCCTGCGAATGGTTCACCGAAACAACAAGGCTTTTGCGTACTATAACGAGGCGCTGCCTTATAATACCCATCCCATGGCTGTGGAAGATTTTGTCGCTTCAGAGGTTAACGACCTGCTCAAAAATGGCATAATCAGAAAGTCTTAATCTCCAAACAACATCCATAGACAAAAAAGGCGCAGTTGGGCAATAGAAATAGACTTAAGGGAGCTCAACCCCAAAATAATTGTCGACAAATACCCGATGCCAAGCATCACCATGATATAGGCTAATCTGGGTAAGGCCATATACTTCACGATGCTCGACCTTAAATCAGGTCATCACCAGATTACTCTGGCAGAGCAAGATCGTGAAAATATAGCTTTTTCGATTAACGGTGGAAAGTAAGAATTTGTCGACTACCCTTTGGTTTGAAGAATGCAGCAAGCATTTCGAAGAGGTCATCGTATAGAGGTCATCGGAAAACAAGACGGACCGAAACCAATCTCCGACATCCTGAAAGGAGAGAACTGGTTCATTAGCAAGTACAAGTCTAGAAAGATACCAATACAGTTCAACGAGGCTCAGCGCAACGCGTTCTATAAACTTAGAAACATTTTAGCGTCAGAAGGCGTTATACTAATGTACCCGGACTACAACAACCATTTGATTTGAACACAGACGCCTCAGCCTACGGCATTGGCGCAGTTCTGTCACAGAATGGCCGCCCCATAACAATTATATCCCGCTCTTTAAAAGATAGAGAAGCAAACTACGCTACTAACGAGCGAGAGTTGCTTGCCATCGGCTGGGCATTGGGCAAACCACGACACTTTCTTTACGGGGT
Source organism: Drosophila montana (assembly GCF_035044405.1). Lineage (NCBI taxonomy): Eukaryota > Metazoa > Arthropoda > Insecta > Diptera > Drosophilidae > Drosophila > Drosophila montana. The sequence goes on from NW_026997831.1 coordinate 97,120, forward strand.
TAGGGATATAAATATTTTCACTGACCACCAGCCTCTTACGTTCTCGGTGTCTGAGAGCAATCCCAATGCAAAAATAAGGCGCTGGAAAGCGCGCATTGATGAAACAGAAGACAAGCTTTTCTATAAGCCTGGTAAAGAAAATCATATAGCTAACGCGCTGTCGCACCAAAACGTGAACACACTGTATCTGACGCGGCTAAGATTCACAGCGAATTGTCCCTGTCATATACAATCGATTCGATGGAGAAGCCTTTGAACTACTTCCGGAACTAGATTGTATTAGAGGAGGCACGCTTTCCTCTAGAAAGAAATTTCATACTTTTCGGCGAAAAAACTTGCCATATAATAAATTTCACCAATAGGGACGCCCTTATTGAAACAATAAAGGCCGTTATTAACCCAAACGTGGTATTAACCATTTCACTGTAATTTTCCAGCTTTGGCTAGTTTTTAACACGAGTTGTTAAGGGCCTTCCCAACTTCGAAGTTTTGGTATTGCAAAAACCTCGTAGCCGACTTGTTCGACATCAGTAATAGAAGAGAAATCATCACCAAAGAATACAATCGAGACCATAGGGCGGCCCAGGAAAATGTAAAACAGGTCATGTCAGAATACTATTTCCCTTAAATAACCAAATTGGCTAACGAGGTTGTCTTGAATTGTAAGATATGCACAAAAGCAAAATATAACAGACTCCCAAAAAACAGGAGCTTGGCCAGACGTTAGTCCCCTCACAAACTGTAGAAATGTTACATATTGATATTTTTTCACAGACAAAAAATTCTTCCTCAGTTGCGTAGACAAACTCTCAAAGTTTGCGATAGTCCAGCCTCTGCTGGTGTTAATGAACATTTTCCTGTTGGCGAAGCAGGTGTATTGCGACAATGAGCTAGCATTCAAGTACCTTCTGGAAATAGCAAGGTGCTTAAAGCTTCAAATGGGTATAGTTAGTACTGTCGAGAAGAGGTCTGTTCAGAAGAGGCCTAAGGACATCTTGCTTAACTCTTCGCCGGAAGATACCCGCGAGGTTAGGGGTAGGATAGAAGGGGCCCAAATTCAACAGAGCGCCAGATTTAACCGAAGGCGTCAGAACAGAGTCTTTGAAGTAGGTGAAAAGGTCCTGGTAAAGACAAGCCGCATATTAGGCAACAAGCTATCGCCTTTGTGTGTCGAAAAAAGGTTGAAGCGGACTTGGGGACAACGCTCATCATTGGTCCACAAGGACAACCTCCGTTGACGTTTTAAAAAAAGAGAAAACTATTTTTCATTTATTAATATTAGTTTAAACATTTTAGGATTACGTTTATCATACTTTCAATCATGATGACTACATACTGATTACAGACGGGGACATCTTACTATAAGACAGCTACGGGTACTTACGTCACACTACCAACATCACGGACTACAGGACAATGACCGAAGAGACTATGAAACTAACGGGACTTTTTCCACATTCCCATATGAGGAAATTGGTAGAAGTTGACACTGGACACTGCACCATTGTAAGGTGAGAAGCCTTGACTTTTTGGGAATAGCCCTTAAGGTTGTAGCGGGCAATCCGTCTGTAGGATAATGCTGGTCACTGCAAGCAATAGACAGATTTCTATAAATTCCAAAATACAAAAAAGATTAACCAAATGACCGACACTGTAAACAAATTCCTCAAATCAATGCAGAAATATAACAATTTTCCCGGTCGCCCTCAATGGTTCCGTACTTCAGCTTCACGACAATTTGGTGGCTGATTGCGATGGCCAGATTATAGCTGTAGTAAATTGTTCGTAAACAGCATCTGCCACATGCTGCAAGCAGTCCGAGGGAAGCAGCCGTGCGCCAGGTCTCCACGCAGGAGGTACAGCTCATTACATAACGCAGCCGAGTCACCTCGACCCTGTCACCATAGACGACGACTGCATCAGCATCATAAACAATCGCAGCACAATACTTAAACGCGACCGAGGATGGTCGGTCTTCGAGAGTGGGAGTAGTTAACCACTGACTATTGGTATTTGCTGACCCAGCGTTCTGGGGAAGCCAATGACCATGGTCATTGTCATGGTCGCGGCAACTATGTTGCCAGCCGCGACGGTCCCCCGACACCACACATAAGTTTTAGTCTAAGTTTTGAAATAAATAAAGCGAAGCGTATCGCTACTTTGTATAATTCACTGTTCTTAGTTAGCTAAAACTGCAACCAAATACAACTGCATTTATTAATGCACTAATTTGTACAAACCAGGAAAAGAAATGCTTGTGGCTGACTGCCTTTCACGGGCCCAATTATCGGAATGTCATGAGGACACGGATTTAACGGGATTAAATCATTCGGTCTCTACATCGTTGGGTTTATCGAAACAAAATTATGATTTATACCGTTTAACCATTGAACGTGATGAAATTTTTGGGAGAATTTGTCGATATGTAGAGAACGGTTACCCAACTTTTCACCCACTGGAATGCTTTATTATTGGCCTTACATGAACGGTCAGATAAAGGAGATCGTTAAATCTTGTGCCATTTGAGAAAATTTCACACGAAACAATCAAAAAGAAAAGCTGGTTCAAAAATAGCCCCCTAAATATCCGTTTCAGATAGTGCCTGCTGACTTGTTTGAATATGCAGGACAGGACTTCTTGTCAGTTATTAATGCATATTCCGAATTTTTAATTGTGGAACGGCACGTCATATTATTAACAAGTTGAAGAGCAACTTCAACAAACTGGGATATCGAACTGTAATAAGGGCGGATAAATTGTCATTTAATTATCGCCAATTTGAAATAATATTGTCATGAAATTCTCAAGCCCTCGGTACCCACAAAGCAATGTCTTAGCTGAGAAGGCGTTGCGATTGCTAAGAATATTTTGCGTTGAAGCTCGGGACAGCTGAAAACTATCAATACAGAATTTTTGAATATAACACAATTCCTGTTGCAAGCATGGGACTGGCACCGGCTCAGTTGTTTTTCGGTCGGCTGGTCAAGACGAGAATGCCGGTTTCGGATTCTCTATTGTGTCGTGGTAATTTGAGTGAGGAAACTATCTAAAATAAAATTAAAGAAAAAAAAGAAAAGCAAAAATATTATTATGACCGGATTGCAAGAGCACTACCAGTATTAAATTTGCGCTGATCTCGATATCTTTCAGAAAAATGGAAAAGAAATGGAATTATGGAACCATTGTTGATAATGTAAATGGTCGATCGTACATCATTAAGGACATTTTCGACAACTAGTTTAGACGCAACCGACGGTTCATTGCCAAGACTAAGAATTATGAAGTGAATGGAGGAGAAGTTATGTTCGAAGTAAATGTCAAATGTAACGTATCTGGTCCTGATAATTTGAAACCGATTGAAACAGTACCTCCAGTTGGGCGTAACAGACAAGATAACGTTAACAATGAACCAATTAAACAATTATTTGTGATGTGGATGAACCAGGTCTACCAGTGTTGGACGATAGTAATGTGTCATCAGATGAATATCAAACCGCTGGTAGTTCTGATTCAGAAGCGAGAGACACTCGAAGAAGTGTTAGTTAATAAACCAAATGTTAGTCGTCCGCCTCAACGATATAATTGGAATTAATTTAATGTAAAAACTACGTGAGTTCGATAACTTTTCATCACTTAGTCAGATATAATATTAATTTTAATTTTAATTGAATGTTCGATATCGAACAAGTTAGTTCGTCACTAGGTGTCGCTGCTAGTCGATTGAGTGCCAGTTGAGCGCTAAACATCATTATGAGAACGTGATTATCACATAAAATAAACGTCGCAATGGCTTAATATGAATGAGAGCAGCACTTCTCCAAAAGGTGACCGCAGTGGATAAAGATGTCGAAGCTCAGATGGAAGCAATACTGTCCAAATACCACCATGGTCCATTAGAAGGAGACTATGCAGGAATTTCTAGAACCCTGCGGAAAATAAAAAAATGTTATTACTGTCCCCAAATGTCACAGGCAATGACTAAGTATGTGAAAACTTGTTTCAAATGTCAATATTCTTAAACAACTTTGCACACCAAAACACCTATGACGATAACACCAACGCCAGTACAGCATTCGACACTCTACTAATTGACACCATTGGTCCACTTCTTAGATAAGAAGATGGCAATGAGTATGCAGTCAAAATAATATGTGATCTGCCAAAGTACCTAGTATCACTAACCATACAATGCATAGATACGTAAAACAGCCGAATAATAGAAACACGATAAATTGCAACGAGTGAGCCCAAGGGTGCCTGCGACCATTTTGTTATGCCCAGAGAGAATAAGACTGCTGAGAGTGGCAGACGAACGCCGGCCTCGAAAGCCGAACGTTCAGTATAAAGCCGCATCTCGCTCAGCGCACAACGTTGCTGCGGCTGATGCCTTTTCATAATATATGTATGTTCGCTTTTAGTGTGCTTTGCGCACTTGTGTGCATCTCTTTCTCCCTGCATAGCACACAATTGTGTGTCTTTTGTGCCTGTGGTAGGAAAAGGCACACACGTTCAGATGCTCTATCATGTATTTCATCGTCCAGTCAGGCATAATGAGAAGGATCTGATTTATTTTTGTTTAATAAAAACTTAAATGACCCAAATGATATATTAATTATTAATTTATATAATTTAAAATTAATTTATATTCGATTTTTTTGTTTACTGTCGTACTTATGCACGGGTAATTCATCATCGGCTTGTCGAAGAATTCTAAGAAAAGACCAAAAATTGAAAATGTTCAATTTTTGCCACTAGCTACTTGTGCACACGCAGACTCTTTCGAGTAATCAGTCGTGTGAAATTATTAAAGGGTTTGGCCTGTTCATGAGCAATTCCATGCTAGTGGTTGGTAAGGGTAGACTTGTGCTCAACAATACGTGTCGATAAGAATAAAATGGACTTGAAGGGAACATTCCTAATCCATTTCACCTCTCTGGTAGGGATAGAAGAAGACGAGTACGTACAACCATACCTGGAAAACCTTAGGAGCAGCAACACAAGTACGAAAAACGTAAACTTTACGCTCTCAATCACACTCTTTATTTTAATAGCATCTTTGCAGCATATCACCGAAGATGCTGTTCGACCAGGAGCAAACACTCTATAGCATCGCGTCCGAGGACGTCCTCGTTTAAAAAGGGGGGAAGTAAAGAACAGCTATTATAAACATCAATAGAAAGCACTTATGCAATTAAACCCAGCGATCACAGCCAAGTTGCATGACCAATAATCGGTAAGTGGAGCAAGTCAGCACATTTCAAAAGAGCCACCGGGGAACAGCGCCACCGTAGGCTCGAACCTGAAGACGCAACACCATCGAATTGAGTGGAATGACCAAGCAGCAATGGCGCTAGCAGCAGCAGTTCAAGGCTAATTAATATTAAATCAAACACTTTTCAAATCAGCTCTTAAGCAGCTCTCAATATAAACAGTTATGTTCTTTTTTAACAATTTGCAATTGTTTAATTTATATATGCTCTGCAAACATATAAAAAATATAAAAAAATATATGCCACAAATATATGATTTTTATAAAAATAATTTATAATATATAGATGTGCACTTGAAATAGGATCGGCCACTTCATGACCAAGATCCATGCGGCTGTGCGACTTAGAGACCTTATGTATTAATGTACATACATAGCAGGCCAGCCGCTTCTGGTTGATGACATATGTAGCTCTCCGTTAGGCTAAGCGCTTTTTATGATTTCCAATAAGCTCATTATTAAAACCTACCTCATAACGGCGACAACGAGTATTGATTTACATGGCGCCCGGACAAAATTTTTCTAATACATGGTTAAATACATTTTTTAAGAAAATAGTGAAAACTTTAAAAATTCACCAGTATAATATGTAATACACATCAATAATATCAAAGGGAACTGCGGCATCAGCAACATCAACAGAAACTGTATGTTTTTTTTTGCCGAATCTAACGTGATGACGTTGCACATCACGTTAAAGAAATATCGTCATTATCCGACTAAAAGCCTGAACAGGAAAACGCACACGAGACGTGGCGGTCCTACCAATCAAATAAAGAGGAGAATCGCTAAATTAAATTGCCTCCTCTGTAGTAGTACAAAACCACCAACTTGGGAAAAGGCATGTCAATTACCGGAAGAGCTCAATGAGCTTAAACACCAACTGTTCGAAAACAAATATATATTAGAAGTAGCTTACAAAAACGAAAGGACAATGTTAGATAATGCAAAAATAAATCAAAAAATTTAATTAATTATTAAATATTAAAAAAAAAATAGATTAAAACAATATTCAAAATGGCTACAGGCAAAAAGAAAAAAAAAACAGAGCAGAAAATATTAAAAAAAACGAAACTAGCCGTACTTTGGTTATAATTTCAAAAGCAAAATTAATCAACTATACAAAAAAAAGGAGAAAGTTCATGTTTCAAATTTTTTATGTTAATATAGTAAATTAAATAATATTACTCAATCCTTATCAATATCCATTTTCACTATAGAAAATGGTAACATAGAAGTTAAAGTAAAAACTTTTTAAAAATGTATTATATACTTACTTAAAAATGTATTATACTATACAATAAGAAACACCTTTTTTATTTAATCTTAAGTCACGATTAATTTTATAATTGTAACTTAAATTAATTACAATTGTATGTTTGGCTGGCTCGAGGTTCGGGGTATTTTTCTATCCAAGACAAAATGATAATGCCATTAGTTTGAAATGAAACCAATATATTACACGTCTGCGCTCTTTGACGTGGAGGTTGAAACGGTCATAAGTGCTGTTTTTTGTATATTATTTTGATGTCTTAATTTGAAGTCAGAGTTGTGTTGAGTTATTCTTGTTTTTAGTTTGGATTTTGTTGTACCGATGTACACGCTATTGCAAAAAAACCCCGGACCTCGAGCCAGCCAAACAGACAATTATAAAATGGAAAGGTCGCTTAATACAAAATTAAATTAATTACATTAATCTTTTAATATGAGGTGTAGGTTAGTCATGCATATGCATTGCATTTATTAAACATATAAATGTACACATAAATAGATGCTCTTTAATATATATTGGTATTTATGTGCACTTGAAACACGATCGACCATTTCATGGCCAAGATCCATGCGGCGACCTAGACAACGTCTCTCGCCTAAAGCTTTCAGATAGGCTGAAATCATATTATAATTTCCAATAAAATTATTCTAAAACCAGACACCTATAACTGAACCGCGAAGAGATCAATGATGGTATGAGATCTGACACTATTCAGGAACTGACACTATTCACTATTCAAGGAAATGTCATAGATTGCGTAGACCATTAAACATTTCCATACCGAACTAAATTAGAAATTATTATATTATTTATATTATTTTAAATTTCAAAATTACTTAATCGCTTCAAGTAATTTCATTTGTTCTTGATGTACTAGATATTCGATTAAGGACTTTTACAAAAAATTCTTTTCAAATAATTGGATGTTAATTAATTTAATGAAATGATCAGCTGAAATGGCGTATAAATTTTACTAGGCACGACAACTGAGCTGCCGATGCTTCGAGACCTCTTCTCTCATATTTAGATTTATTGGTTTTTAGGATTTTGCATAAACTTTCAGCTATCACCTTCTCTGATAAAGGTTTCGAAATAGTGTAAAAATTGTTACTTTTCTTTAATATAAAATACTTTGGTGGCAAATTGTATTCAGAAAACAAAGTTCTTCCGCAAATGCTATAAGCGAATGCAATTGAATGAGGAAGTGTCATTCTAATCGATAATATCGTATTGAGTTGACAAACCAGTTCAGGATGTCTCTTTTCCACATTCCAAAATTATCGACGACTATACACTATTCGATGATGCACTTTCTCGTCACTCACGAATAGTTTTTGTTGTGCCAAATAGAAATAAGGTTACATAGTAGTGGCACGTTATTTGTAATTAAGATATACCTGTAATAAATATAAAATGTTTAATGAAGCTGACAACTTGGCTGACATCTTTCGTGGCGGCCTGCCTTATTGTCTTCTTCTCACTTTGCCGATATTAATAATTTACTCTCCATGTCATGCCAGTGAATTTCAAGTTATGTCAATGGTTAAATTTGATGTAAATGGCGAATATTTTGGTAAATAAGTTTTTAAATAAAAAATACAAATATCATAATTTTGTGTAACATTTTATAGGTTCTCGATCTTCAGCTATATCCTTAGAAGCTAAATCTTTGTATACTTGGAGTACAGGTCGACACTGTGTTCTGGCAAGGTAAGAACCAAAAATTCTTGATACGGTAAACTGGCCGAATTTGGTAGTTCTATACAAAATTTGAGTAACTTAGCTGGGACAACAAAAACTATATTGCTCTTTTATAAATTATGAAATCTAATTGGGTCATTCAGATAGTTTGTTAAGAAATTAAAACACATATGTACATATGTATGTAGTTCCGTAACCAGCGCCGGGCTGTTTTTACGAAAACTACCTTCTATATTTATTTATATTTATATCCAGAGGCTCGGCGAATATACATAGTGCGCATAAGTATGCTTATACTTGTAATTCTCTTCGCAAATTGAAACAATTATTTTGTTATGTCTGTTTTGGCCCAGTTTAAATATAAATGTTAACTTTCACACTATGAAGACAATCATCGTGTAGACAAGAATAATAAATTACCAGCTTAAGACAGATTCATAAGCAAAACAAAACTCAAATTTTTGCTAACGTTTACAAAATTTTGCTATTCTTCTATGCATTACCCTTGCCTTGCTCAGAGATTAAGAGCCATATTCTTTGTGTGATCCATGTTTGTTTTTGTGCCCCTAGTACAAGAAACTACTGTGGCTTACTTTCAGTTCTCTTAGTAATTTCTTAAGACCATTTAAATGTGTATGTGTCTGTAGAAGCAACAATGCTCAAAAATTGAGTCATTTAAAATAATGAAAGGGGTTGCCACGTCAATGAGAATTATTGGTAAGGGTCCTACGCCTTAATTACAAGCATTTATGCGTTTGTGTGCCTGTTGGTTGCTTACCGACTCAAATTTTCCAAGATTGAAGTTTTTGGGATTTCTGAATTTTCAACTCTACATATATACATACATACACACATACAGTTGTGTTTAGTCCGTTTTAAATAAGATTTGGTATATATATGAGAATATATCTTGCTAAAAAAAGTTTTCCATACAGGAACCCACTTTTTAAGCGATCGATCCTATGACAGCTATATGATAGATGGACCTGTGCAAAGTTTCAAGGCGATAGCCTTAAAACTGAGAGAAACATAGAAACAGACCGACGGATATGGCTATATTAACTGTTGATGGTGATCTTGTATATATATACTTTGACTCCTATTATATTAAAAAAATCAGTTATGCTGGATATCATAAGTATTTCCAGTACGAACAATCATGCAATGATAATGTTTCTAAATGGGCAAAAAAAATTATGATCTTAAATAGACAATATAATATAGGTTTTCAAGAATTTTAATATTTTAAGAGTACTAAGGACTGTTAAGTTAAAGAATGCCAATGCGATCACCGGATTCAAGAGTAATCGCTGACACAATGCAAAACAAAATGTAAAATCTATCAAATCAAAAATAACCAAGATTTTTATCGAAATATGTAGATGATCATTTTGCCGTAACGGACAAAACAGACGTGCGCAACCAAAAAAAATTTAACTTTTTAAGCAGATTTGATATCTCACTCAAAATTAAGTAGCATAAAACACCCTTACAAGTGTGGTAATAAATACATTCCTAAGCTGTATGAAACTAATGATCAACATATCGGGCAAAATATAGCATATAAAAATATAAAAAAATAAAAAAAACGACGAAAAATTACTTCCCACAGAATGTAATTAAAACTGCACTAAGTAGGTAACAAGTTCTCCCTAAATATACAAATTAGTAACATATGTACCACGATTATCAAAATGAATTGCGAACTCAGACAGCAGTCTGAGTAGCAACTATAAACAAGAAATAAAAGTAGCATAAGAATACGAATACGTAACATTCTTTAGCAAGAGAAAGCCAAAAATTTCTTGATGGACAAAAGTAACATATACCATGTGGGAATAACAATAACACTTGCAATAGCATTTACAACGGCAAATCAAAGTCCAAACTAAACGAGAAAGAAGGGCTATCTTTGGCACGCCGAAGATTTAATACCCTTGCAGACCCAGCCTTTTCCTATTGCTCATAGTGCTTCGCCCGTATCTAAGAAGTACAGGAAAATAGTTAACGCCGAGTATGGTTAATATATCTTAAAAAACAAAAAAGTTTTCAATACAACTTAATTTTCGACTGATCGTTCCTATGAAAGCTATATGATATAGTAGTTCGATGTAAATAAAATTTTGCATAAATGAACGGAGCAAAGTGAAATCTCTAAAAACCGAGTTTGGTCAAAATATATTGAATAACAAAAAAGTTGTTCATGCAAGAACCTACTTTCCGACCGGTCGTTCCTATGGTAGCTATGATATAGTAGTCCGATGTAAATAAGATTTAGCATAAATGTAGGGAGCAGAGTGAAATCTCTAAATGCCGAGTTAATTTCGACCGATCGTTCCTATATATATGAGGAGCATAGTAAAACTAATAAATGCCGAGTTTGGTCAATATACAATATAGACAACAATCCTACAGCGAGAATCACACTACAACAGACGAAATACATTACAAATGCTACATATAATAAACACACCTAGCAAAAACGATTGAACTACAGAACAGACACAGAATATTGCGCTCATTTGCACATACACCACCTGTAAATCAGTCAAACTATTTCAATCTCCCCGTCAAAGAGCGCAGACGTGTTAAGCAATGTATGTAAAATTGGTGAAGATATGAAAAGTTCAACAGGAAAACGCAAAATAGAAAATGTCATAGACTATTTCAAACCCGAAGAAGAGTCGTACTTAATTTGATAATTTCTTCTAAACTGAAAAGTGGAATATCAAACAAACAGACGCGCGAAAAATAAAGAGTTCACCTCTTTTGATATAAATGAATTTAATAATAAAATTAAAAATTTACGTGACTCCGGAAGTAATTTACAAGTCATGCCGTACACCGCTTAACAACTGTAAAATTAGTTTTACATTTATTTGTGTTGATCAATTGAGTACATCACGTACTGTGTATTCTTAAAAGTTTCTTAAAATCCTATTTATCAAAATCTTGCCTTACCTAACCCAAATTTTTAGCAACTCCATTTCAACATCAATCTTTCTGAAATCTGGAAATCAGCCAAAATAGTTCCTATCGTTAATTTGGTTGTGATTATAAGTATAAGGTAATAGCCAAATTGTATCTGTTAACAAAAAAATTTTTTTTTCTGATACGTATGTGTTTCTCTATGGCGAAAAAAGACTAAACATTTTCCGTAGTAAAATTTGTAATTTCTCATATCTAGTATTTTTTAAATATTTTTTTTTTCAGAGGTTAGTGTGTATTTTTGATCGTTACTCGAGAAGCTTTTTATCGATTTTTTAAAGCTTTTTGATTACAGGAAATTTTGATTTTTGTTACTATTTATACGATTTATGTGCTTGAAAATTCAAAGAAAACTAAATATATATATCTCTATATATAAAACTGTTTGTCCTGACTGACTGACTGACTAATTGGTGATCAACGCACAGCCCAAACCGTAAGAGCTAAGATGCTGAAATTTTCACTGTAGTTACCTTATGTGATGTAGGTGCACTTTAAGACGGGGTTTCGGGAAATTCCAACCGCAAGTGTGGAAAAATCGCGAAAAACGTTTGTACTTTTTTGTTTACCATTCGATCTGCCTCAAACTATTTTTAAAGATCTTTGTTCAAATTCATTTGAGGGGTGTTTCACACTTTTCGAAAATCCGTTCCTCCTTGGTGGAAATGGAGGTCAAAGATTTGGTGGGTGACGTTTCGCGCTCAAATTCGTTTCCAAAGATCTAAAGGAAAAATCATTTGAGACGTGTTTTCTAAAAGTTTTCTGCCTATCATCCGATCGGCTTCAAAACACTTTCAAAGATCTTTGTGAAAATTTATTTGATACGTTCTTGGGTGCAAAAGCGTGTCAAAAGTTAAATAAACGAAAGTTTGACAATATTATGAAGCGTTTTCACATAAATAGATGAGATTGAGGAATACCAACCGCGGTAATTTTTCTAATTGGTAATATCACAGCTATTCTTCATCGCTTTTAATGTTAAATATCTTAAACGAAGCATAATTAATACAATAATGTATATAAATGTAAATATACATTTTTATCGACTTATTCCCTAATTTTTAAGTCATACATAGTAGCAGAGAAACTTAATTGCTTATTTGAGTCGGTTTCACCCGATATTATTTAAAGACGGGAGAGTAATCATCAGGAAGTTGTTGGAGAATGATAACACTATGGACAATAATCTACCATCCCAGTTTAATCCACGAAAGGCAAATAACAAGAATTGTTTCTGTATATATTTAATTCTGTCTTGAAATGGAATATTGGGGAACCGTACACTTAAGGCAAGCACAGGAATAAAGCTGATAGATACAAAACGGTTTTTGTCGTCTACGGATGGTCAAACTCGTTGGACCATTGCTTAACAAAACCCAAAATAGTCATAGCCTGACGGACTACGGATGTAACTTGAGAGACTAATTTAAAGTAATGACACCTTGATCATTAACACTATTGCCGGTACTATCTTGAATTTCGAGCAGTTTCGATTTAAAAGGTAAACTTGACGCCAATACTAAAAGGCATTAATATCGAAATATCATTAGGGGGAAGAGTATATAGCAGCTGGCCAAGATAACTAACAAAAGTCACATGAGTATATTTAGAACATGTTTTTTAAAAACTAAACTTTTTGGTGAAAAGAATCAGACACTCTGAATATGAAAAGACTGAGTGGAAAGCCTAGAAAGCAAAATTTGTGAAGTATATAGGAGCGATTAAGTGAACGAAAATCGGTGTACATGATGTCTGTAGATCAAGTCATATAGATATGTTCATGTGACGTAGGCAACAGAAAGATTGAGGACCAAGCAACATTTGGAATATGGAAGTTGTCAAGCACGACGATGATGGCATTATAGGAATGTACGGAGGATATAGATTTTATAGAGCCGACATGCGTTAGGTAAATAGACGTGTTAGATAACGAGGGAATATAACAGCCTGGAAGAAGAAACGTAACACCTACCAAATCACATTTTTACATTCACAAACTCGGATCTCCGACAGGGAAGCTTATTGAGTTCATACGAAAGAGCAGATTCAACAGCTATATGTATGTATCCTCCGATACGGCAAGCTTTAACACATTTTTTATGTGTGGCATTGCAAATAGGAAATATTATGTAATCAGAAAAGTCCGGTTTTAACCAAGTCTCTTAGACTTAGACTTATAAAAGCGATAATATCGAAATTGAAAGCAAATAAATCTACGTAAAGGCTAGAAATCTTAGAACTAAGACCCGTAACATTTTAATAGACAAGCCTCAGAGATTTTGTTTGATTTTTTACGCAGCAACTAAATGTAAGGCGCTTATAGACAAAGCGGTAATAAAATCCGACTTTACTTTAAGGATTTGTATTCTTTTACTATTAAGTGTTTCGGCCAGAAGTCTTTACAGCACATGTTAATAATTATTTTAGCTGAAACCCTTAATTTGAACGACCTAGTGTCCACATCAGACCTCATAGCTGAGTAGCAAAAGAGAGCTCTAGCGCCAGTCAAGCGTTCTTTAAGAAGAATTATTAAATGGCAAGTTTCGCAATCCAGTGAAGAGTTTTTAGGTGACCATCTACCCTAAGGATGCGGAACTCACACGTAAAGGGTTGACTGATGCGAAACAGCTGTGATAGCTTAACAACTCTTGTCGATCGCCGTGAAGAATATGTCTGAGTTGGGTGCCATGTATATCAGACTGCTAGACCAGGATGTCTCATGTCTGGAGAAGCTTTATCCGGCCACCACAGACAAGCAGCGTTAGGATGTGATGCTTGTTGAGTAATCGGAGACTAGGAACTGTAACGTTGTAGTGACCGAATTTACTTTGATGGGAAAAATTGGTTTTGGCAAGCTTTCTTAAAGCAGACTACTTTATGATATATTTTTACCTTTTTACTGTACTAGCCACAAGCATTCACTCGTCATAAAACCTTTCTTTATTATCACTTGTTTATTCTCCTTTTTATTTATTTTTTATTCACTTATTTGCTTATTCCTTATTGTTTGTTGTATCACTGTTCACTCTATTGTTCACTTTCTTTTGTGTGTGCCAAAATTGAGTTTTATATAATCCTTCACGACTATCGACGACGTTAATACCCTAGGATTAGTGCTATACAATTATCAACGACTCGTGTAGACACACCAGGCAAAGCGTGAAGCATGTCCCATAGCTGTTAGAGTTGGCCTTCGAGGTTCGACGGTCTCGGCTAACGCTAATTCCCTATGATTAGTAAGGAAGTTGCTGACTACACGTGTAGGTACATCTGGCAAAAACGCTGTGCACTCCCAAGAACGGTCGAGTCTGTCTTCGACGCTCCATGAATATTAATGATGTTTTTAGCATAAGGTTGTCTAAACACAAAAATATTAAATGCCTGGATTGCTCTCACGGACGACGGGACTAAGCATTGTGTAACTACAATTGGACACAACACTTTAGGTTAGGAAGATGGGTTATGTTGAATAGCACTTGCCTTGAGCTATCGCAATTGCGCTTGGAGCTTTCGCTCTTCTCGAAAACGGTGTTGAACTACTGATCGACAATGCACTGCTGCAGCGGCGGCCGACTGTTACATTAAAACAAACTTAAAAGATCTAAATCGGCTGCTTGCCCTTTATACTTAAATTCATATAGTAATAATATAATCATAGTTCCCGGCTTCATTCCATAACTAATGCGACAATTTTTGGATGCTTAAGTATACCTACATATTATGCTTATAGATTAATAATAATATTTATAAATATTACTTGTATTGGGGTGTAAAACCCTTCTCAAATGATCCTGAGCAATGAATTTGAACGCAAAACTTCACCAACAAAATTTGTGATACACATTCCACCAAGAAGGGACGAATTTTCCAAAAATTGTAAAAGACCGCTCAATTGAATCCGAAGAAAGATCTTGGAAAATGAGAAAGAAGCCGATCAAAAAAAAATTTCTTACAATCCTGTTCGAGATATTTTCCATACTTCCGGTTGGAATTTCCAAAAACCCCGTCATACTGCTCACCATCACCTCATAATGTAACTACAGTAAAAAGTTCAGCATCGCTGCTATTACGGTTTGGGCTTTGATCACCAATCAGTCAGTCTACATACTCCACAGAGCCAACCTCAATACAGAACATGCATATGTGAATGCGATAGGTCAAAGCTAGAAAACTAACAAAATTAATTTCTTTGCTAACAAAAGCCATTGCAGTAAATAACAATACGTGTATGGACATTTTTTATACCCTGAACCCATTATAAATGGGTAAAAAGGGTATAATGTATTTGTGGAAATGTATATAACAGGCAGAAGGAAGCATCTCCGACCCCATAAAAAATAAATATTCTTATTCAGCAACACAAGCCGAGTCGATCTTGTTATGTCCGTCTGTCTGTCCGTATGTATGTATGAACGCAAGGATCTCAGAACCTATAAGAGCTAGAGATTTGAAATTTAAGCTGTTTGTTTCCGATATTCGATAACTTGCACCGTTTCCAAATAATCAATAGAAATCGATATCGAAATCCTGTTTTGTGAGCAATTTTGGTAAATAATAAGCGCTAGAGTCACCAAACTTGACATGTAGCTTCTAGAATAGTATATATATATTAGTTATTTTTCATTTTATAGCTATCACCACCTCCCCGCTACTACCTCACAGCTATAAATCAAGTAAATAAACCAATTCATGATGCCCACCAATATAAGCCACAATTTAAATGCAATTGCCATTTTAAGAATACATATTCTATAGTACAATAAGATCTACTGTAGAAAATTACATCAAAATCGGTTAAGAAACACAGAAGTTATTAAAGAAAACGTGTTTTAGCCTGCCTCGTATCAGCGGCAGCAATCGCAAATTGCAAGAATTTCTGTGTACATGTACATACACACATTTATGCGCGTCTTCTTTGAATTCTATCAACAGCATTGCAATTGCCATTGTATTGTTTTCTGTGCTGCTATTTTAATTCGTTTTTTTTCTCATTATGACTCAATTATTGGGGGGGTGTTGAGTAGAGGCGGCGGCAAGCGCAAATTCTGTTGTTTTCTTCGAGCCCTACCGGGAAAACAAATTTTATAAAGATAGCTATTGAATAATGTGCGTTATTTGATACAATATTTATATTTTTCTTTAAAATTTAGAAACTGCATCTTAGGTAATATATTACCATATAAAGCATGCATGTCAAAGATTAGGTCAAAGTACTAAACGTCGATCAGAAGTTCAAAACTTTTTTGCTCAATGTACCTCGAAAACGAAACGATGCAGAACATCGTCGAATAGCTTTGCTGATGGCACTTTAGCGACTGATTTCGTTGTTCGTGTCAGCATCAACAAGCCTCGAATTTTGGCATTCGTTCGTGTGGCTTTTGGAGAGCAAAAGAGCAGTCGGCTGGCGTGATGTTTGAAGTAGAAATATTTGCTTCTCATTCAAATTCACTTTAGTGTCCTTGCCTACACAAATTAAAAATTGGTAAAACGGGTATAATAGTTTTGGGCAAATGTATATAACAAGCGGAAGTCAACCCATAAAGTATATTTTCTCGAGTCAAACTAGCTATGACCGACTTACTGCCCGTATATATGAACGCAATGATCTTAGAATCTACAAGAGTTACAGACTTGAAATTATGAACGTAGGTCCTCCTCGTGCCCGCGCAGTACTAGTTTGCAAGTTTTGCAGTTTGTCCAAGCTGCCGTAAAAACGTGGCCTGCCAATATTTAATTCTTTTGTGTTTTTTACCCGATATTGATGACATTGTCAGCAGTAGAATTTTTGTATATTCTCAAAATGACAACAACCTAAAATGTGGCTTAAATAGGTGGGTAGTTTCAATTGCTTTATTTATTTGATTTATAGCTTTGCAGGGTGGCAATAGCAATAAAATGAAGGATGACATGATTTGTATGTATTATTGTAGAAACTACATATCAGATTTGGATACACATTGCGCGTCCTTACTAAATTCTATTAACAGCATTGCAATTGCTATTGTATGCTATTCTGTGTTAATGTGCTGAATTTTAAATTCGCTTATACCCATTAAAAAGGTTCAAATATATGTAACAGGCAGAAGGAAGCATCTCCGTCCCGATAAAGTAAATTTATATTCTTGATCAGCATCAATAGCCGGGTCGATCTAGCCATGTCCGTCCGTCCGTCCGTATGTATGAACGCAAGGATCTCAGAACCTAAAAAGCTAAAGACTTGTGGTCCTTAAGAATTTTAAGAAATTATATAAATATTTGCATCGACTTAAAAGTACAGATTTTCTACAGAGCCAACCTCAGTACACCACATGCATTCATATGTCAGTACAAATTTGGGATAGGTCATGCATGATCACCGCTAGAAAACTACGAAAATTTATTTTACACATATATACATAGTTTTATGTAGTTATGCATGCATAATTTACACATACAAACATAGGTGCTTGCACTCCATAGGCTGAGACAAGAACTTCACTCGAGCATACACTGTCCAAAAACAAAAGTGAAATCAATCGATGTGTGCTATTTGCCTAACAAAGTTATTGCACAAGATGCGCTTTGAAAAAAATTATTTTCTTAAATTTTTCTGTAAAATGTATCGTTAGTATCTAGGATAATGTATCATTTTAATAAAGCAAAAGTACTTTGCGTCGCTCGTAAGTTCAAAACTTTTCCGCTCAATGTACTTCGAAAACGAAGCGACGCAAAGTACCATCGACCAGCTTTGCTGAAGGCAGGCTGGCGTCTAACTTCGTTGCTCGTGTCAGCATCAGCAAGCTGCGACTTCGGCATTCGTTCGTCTGAACAAATAGCAGTCGACTGCCATGTCGTGTGAAGTCGTAAAAGCCAGATAGATAATAAAAATTTTGCGACTCATTCAAATGTATGGGCGTTACTCATCTTAGTGTTTATATTGTCTTTGGTTCAGGGTATCCCCTAGTCGGGAACTTCCGACAAGAGACTTTTGTTTGTAAATTATCAGAATGAGTTTAGCTGCCAAAATAAACTGAAAAATTAAAGAACCCACGTTTTTAATTATGACTACAAGTCGTAATTGCACAATTACATTTTCTATTTGCGTCTTTTAACGTAATTTTCTGCTTCCATCTGTGTTTTGGTCCCCTTGCTGGTTTAACTTTTTATACCCTGAACCTATAAAAATTAGGTAAAAAGAGGAATAATGTTTTTGTGCAAATGTATGAACAGGCAGAACGAACCATCTCCGACCGCATAAAGTATATATATTCTTGATCAATCGTGTAGTGGCGGTGGCAAGTAGATGTTGATTACATGTTGTGGCTAAATTACAGTTGGCATTAAATAAAATTTGGCTTTGAGAAGAGCAACATTGCTGGCGGTAGTAGTGATTATCAATACGATTTGAGTTTCGTGCCTGCAATATACACGCTTATGTGTTAATTATGTGAATTAATTTTACTTTGTGTGAGTTTGAAGGAAGAGAACCGCAGTCTATTTTTTTTTGCACATATGTATGCTCGGACCCTTTCTATATACTAATTTTGTTGTTTATGTATAAATGGAAACTGCTTTTATTTTTAAATTGTAAAGTTCAGCTTTCAAGCGATGCTTTGTGGGTTTTACACCAACTATTTGTAAAATTAATTTAATGTAACATCTATATTCATAATAATTAATATATTTTAGGTTACTCGATATTTCCATAAACGATTTAAACAAAATCCGGCAAAAGGCTGGGGGTCTTATCATTATGTTGCCACAAGATGTCCAATCTTTAAGCAGTGAAGTTAAGGACCAGGTTTTAATGGTGGAACAGCAAATGCTTACACAATCCATTCCCGTTCCAGTATATTTTGCTCCTTTCAATAGAGAGTTAGACCATATTATAAATGATATCACATCAACAGCTATTGATAATGAGATCAGAAACCAAACTGCACTTGTACAACTGCTATTATCAGTCAATGCAAATGGCTACCATGTCACTGTAGATGGTCAAAATAATTTAGCAAATAAAAACAGTAAATTGCCAGTTATTCAAGGCGAATCTTTCCCAAATCAGTTTGTTCTGCAACACATTGACAGTACTGGAGAAGGAAATGGCTTACCGCTTATTTTAATAACAGCTAATTTGAAGACCTTTGGAGTAATTAATGTAAGTATTATTACCTGAAATTATATCTGTTTAAAATAAAAATGTTGTAGACGGGGGGATATTACATATATTTAACTTAAGTTTTAAGTGTTTTACCCTAACAAAAGCCACAATGTGTTATGATCGGGTATGGTGCAATAAACTTTTCCATATATTCACCGATTAGTTCAGGGGCGTTGTATGTGCAAATCGTTCGAAGTATAGCTACATAGGCCTACCTGTGAAGTGGTTAACCTTTTGGATTGGATAGTACTAGATCACCTATAGTCGACTTAGCTTACATTTGATTACTAACCGGCATTGGATCGTATTGAAAAAAAGCTCTATACAAATATATATATTTTGTTTGTTGACTAACATCCTATTTTTATACCCTGAACCCATTAAAAATGGGTAAACAGGGTATATTGAATTTGTGCAAATGTATGTAACAGGCGGAAGGAAGCATCTCCGACCCCATAAAGTATATATATTCTTGATCAGCATCAATAGCCGAGTCGATCTAGCCATGTCCGTCTGTCTGTCTAACCGTCCGTCCGTATGTATGAACGCAAGGATATCAGAACCTATAAGAGCTAGAGACTTGAAATTTTAGCTGTAGGTCCTCCCAATGCCCGCGCAGATCGAGTTTGTTTCCGATATTTGATAACTTGCCCGTTTCCAAGTAATCGATAAAAATCGATATCAAAATCCTGTTTTGTGAGCAATTTCGGCAAATAATATTAGCTAGAGTCACCAAACTTGACATGTATCTTCTAGAATAGTATATATATATTAGTTATTTTTCATTTTATAGCTATAACCACCTCCCCGTTACCACCTCAAAGCTATAAATCAAGTTAATTATCCAACTTGTTTTGCCCATCAATTTAAGCCACAATTTATATGCAATTGAATTTTTGAAAATACACAAATATTTATTCTATTCTACAATAAAATGTACTGTCGAAAATTTCATTAAAATCGGTTAAAAAACACAAAAATTATGTGCGCACGTGTTAGCAGCATAGCTGCTGCGCGAATTCCAAGAATTTCTGTATACATGTGCACACACACACATTCATGCGCGTCTGCTTTGAATTCTATCAACAGCATTGCAATTGCGATTGTATTGTTTTCTGTGCTGCTATTTTAATTGGTTTTTTTCTCGTTAAAACTCAATTATTGGTGTGGCTCTTGAGTAGAGGCGGCGGCAAGTGGTGCGGTTAGTAGCGAGTTCGGACCCTGCCAAGGGAAGAATTTTTTTTTTATTACTACTAAATCAAACGAGCGCGAGCTTCATTTGGTGTTGAAAGAAGTGGGTTCAGGGTATCCCCTAGTAGGAAGGTCCCGACTAGAATCTCTTACTTGTTTTCAAATATATTAGTCAAGTCACCCCACGCAGATGCGAAAACACTATTTGTGGGAGGGGACTTGGCCACATTGCCTTCGCTTCCATCCCTGTCTTTAAGTTGAGGTGAAATAGTTTTTCGACCTCTATCAACCGGGGAAAGTGGGATTTTTAATACTCTTCGTAAAAAACGGGTTGAACACTGCAGCCCCTTGGTTGAATGCTGGGCGCAGGTGCCACGATTAAAGCGGTTGCATTCTTTATTTTTTTTATAAGGCGTAGACGCACAGCGCTCACAAACAAAATAGCAGTGATAATTTTTCGCTTGCATGTCTTGTCTCTTGGCTGAGAGCTTTGGAACAGTGCCAACACTGTTGCTCGCCCTTACCCCAAAGGGCATGGACTTGGTCTAAGCGGACTTCAACCGTGTAGAACGACAATACAATACTCGGAGATGTGGTGATTTTCCCTCGAACTGAGTGAGTCTGAAAGTCACGGCTATAAATTTAATGAGAGCCATTTTTAAGATGTTGGATGGCAGTTTCGTCCCTTGGGGTGGTACTAGTTGTCCGACACTTCAGAGCTCTTGTCTCTGTTTTAAGGTATGTTTGATTCTGCCTTGGTCTCCGTTTGTGGTTCAGAAACCCCCTTTTTACTGAATCTATGGGTCCGCCGGGTTCAACAAGGTAAAAGCTTTCCGAAGTTTTTGTTATAGTGGCTTCATTGTTATCAGATTATTTTTTTATTGGGGTTGGGCATCTACGTAGTGTTAGCATAACAAACTTTCACACCAGAACTGCCTCTTGTAACTGTTCCCTAAATGGGTTGCCGTTGGATCCTACATCTTTAAACATTATTGATCCTGTTCAAGAATTGGTCCCACCAGCTGAAGAAAAATTGTGTCTGCCGTGCAAGAAGACGTGTACTGAGACAGGTTCGTCGCAAGTTGGACTTATACGGACGCTCCTTACTAAAAAAGTGGTGGGTCGGAGAGGGTGCTGCTGGGAAAAGAACTAGAAAGATAATTAAATATCGAAAACTACTAGAAAACTGTACTACTACAACAATGGTAAATTAAGAAAATAATTTATTGAACATTACGGTAAGACACACCTGATGGCCTGAAACAGGCAAATTAATTTGAAAAACCCCGTTAAATTGTTAAAAATGGCTAGCCTATTTGTCCTGCTTCGTCACAGGTATGACACAGCAACAGCCGGCTTAAGAATAAAGGGAAAAAGTTCATGAACCTGCATCTTTTTATCTTTATACCCTGAACCCATTAAAAATGGGTAGTGGGAAAGAAACTCCAACCACATAAAGTATTTATATTCTTGATCAGCATCAATTGCTGAGTCTGTCTGCCGTCCGTATTTATGAACCGAAGGATCGCAGAACCTATGAACTAGTAAAAGTCGGTTCTCCTAGTGCCTGCACAATACGAGTTTTTTTTTCCGATAATCGATACCTTTCCTGTTTTCAAGCAATCGATAAATATCGGTATCGAAATCCCTTTTATTGAGAAAATCTCTTAAGTTTTAAAAGTAAGAATCACTAAAGTGGACATGTAGCTTCTAGACTAGTATATTATGTTACAGTTCAAGTATTTTTCTTTTATAGCTATCGTCGCCCTCCCCCTCGCTTCCTTCCCATAGCTATATATCACATAAATAAATCAATAGAAACTACCCATTAATTAAAGTCATAATTTTAATATAATCGTCTTTTTGAGAATATAAGTATATTCTATCGCACATTAAGATCTACTCCCGATCGGTTATTAAAGAAAACGCGTGATAAATTAACACGTGTCTGCGTTTTTTTTTTCATTGAAAATAAATTGACCGATGGAATGCTGACTATTCTTTCAGAATATTTTAAATTATGTTGTTACACGACCTCTTCATATAGCCTTAGTTGTTGGTTGTGTTTTAAAGTATCTTTTATATAAACCATATTATAAACAATAAAACAATACTTTTTTTGTTTTTTTCAGGATTATCCCCTAAATGCTGATTCTGCGGTATTAATGGCACTTATAGAAATATTTAGCAAGCTACATACCACTATGGGTACGATACCAAAATACCGCTTGGGATTCTTGCTTTCAGATTCTGGATTGTTACTCAACTTTCAGGGATCGAAAAAATGGCTAGAAATGGATGAAAATATAGCTTTACAGGTAATTATTGTTCATTATATGTCATAAACAACAAGAGAATCTATACGCTTTTATATTGTACTAGCGGGTATAACCCGGCCTTGCCCGTGGCACGTATGTTATAAAATCAATGTTCTCAAAAAAATTTGAACAAAAAACTTTCATACAACCGTTTTCCGCCAATTTACCACTGTTGCGGGTGGAATTTCCCAAATCGCTGAAATACGTATTTATTAAGTTCTTATGTAGAGCTTTGAAAATAAGTTTGAAGCAACTTAAAACTTCGCCCAAAAAATCTTTAAATCGCATTCCCCCCGAATATGTTTGAATTCTGCGAAAAGTGTGAAACACGTATCAAATGATTTTTCTTATAGATCTCTGGAAACGAATTTTAGCGAGAAACGTCACCCACCAAATCTTTGACCTCCATTTCCACCAAGGAGGAATGGATTTTCCTAAAAGTGTGAAACACCCCTCAAATGAATTTGAACAAAGATCTTTGAAAATAAGTTTGAGGCCGATCGAATGGTAAACAAAAAAAGTTACATACAACCGTTTTTCGCGATTTTTCCACACTTGCGGGTGGAATGTCCCGAAACCCCGTCTTAACGTGCACCTACATCACATAAGGTAGCTACAGTGAACATTTCAGCTTCCTAGCTCTTACGGTTTGGGCTGTGCGTTGATCACCAATCAGTCAGTCAGTCAGTCAGTCAGGACAAACAGTTTTATATATAGAGATTGTATTAAAAACTAGTAATTTATTTTTTTT
This sequence comes from Drosophila montana, assembly GCF_035044405.1. Lineage (NCBI taxonomy): Eukaryota > Metazoa > Arthropoda > Insecta > Diptera > Drosophilidae > Drosophila > Drosophila montana. Next base: position 120,751 of record NW_026997831.1, read on the forward strand.
AGGTTAGTTCCAATTGTTTTTTTATTTGATCTATAGCGATAGGGGTGTTGGCGGTAGCAATAAAAGGAAAGATATTCGAAATGTTTATACTATTCTAGAAGCTATAGTGGCCAAAATTTTGATAGCATTTTGCTTATATGTATGAAGGAAAGTTAAACTAAAAATTCCTGAGTTTTTTATACAAGAGTTTAGTTTTCGATTAATATTTTCTGTGCCAGCTATGAATATGCGAAAAGGGGTAATGGATAATTGGTAGAAAATTGTGTTCTTGTAAGCAAAACTTTTTTTGCTTATTCGAATATTTTGACCACATAATAAAAAACATTGAAATAAAAAATTCGAAAACTCTCTTTTTAATTAACTCTGCTTTAACGCATCGATCAATAACCCTGATTATAATAGGCGAAAGATATGGTTACAAAACAAAACCGTAAAATCCTTTAATATATTCTAAAAAGGATGCTTTAAACAAATTATTTTAATTTTGGGACCCAATTTTATTAAAAATTTTGGTTGCAGCGCACTACCGTATGTTTTATATTTCGGCAGTAATTTTGTGGTTTATAGATTTTAATGAACAATAACTTTTTTGACTATATACAATTTTTCTTTTTTATCCAGAACCTGTATATCACAGGCAAAAGCATGCATCTCCGACCCCATAAACAATATTTGATCTTGCTCAGCATCAATATCAATAACCATCTATTTCGGTCTGCATGCAAACAGTCTATATATATGTAGCGTGTCAGTCTCAGAACCTATTAGAAATAGGGAGTTGAAAGCTTGAACGTTTCCAAAAATCGATAACGATCTAATCGATCTAAGCATATCGCTATTGATGCTGACCAGGAATATATCTACATTATGGCGTCGTTAATACATCCTTCTGCCTGTTACCCCTTTTACTGATTTTCTATGGGTTTAGGATATAAAAACATTATTATTATTTAATATTATGCGTATACATTTATGAACTCCAGGCATCTATACTACACACAAGGAGCAATCATATGCATTGAAGTACTTAAAAAATATTTAAATCATAATGTCATAATAAATAAATATCATTATTTTTTCATTTACCTTTTCAGAATGTTGAGTTTGTTTTATGTCTGGATACGATAACTCAAAGCTTAATATACAATCAACCGGATGTGTTATACATGCATGTTTCGAAACCACCAAAAGAAAAAACTTCTATAAGCAATTACTTTAAGCTTCTTAAGTCAATCGCTGGTCATTACTCTGAAAACCTAACCGTTGAGGGAGTTCATAAAAAAATCAACCTGGCCGATTCGAAACTATCATGGGAACATGAGCGTTTCTGTATGAAGCGATATCCTGCGTTTACATTATCTTCGGCGAAATCACCAGGAAGTCCATTTCGAACGACAATGTTTAAGGACAATGAATCGCATATAGTGGAACAGCTGATTACTTCCGTAAAGATCATTGCAGAGTCGCTTGCTTGCTACATGTATAAAATAGACCCATTCTCTGATATTTTTAAGGGTCATGCTGTAAGTTCAATTAAATGTTATCTGTTGATATGATTTTTATTGAATTCGTCTTAATTACAGGTAATAAATGAAGATAATATTCGGCCATACCTTGGACTAAAATCGATTTTGCAAAATAACGACATCAAGGATGGGTTTGAAAAGTACCTAAAAAATGTTAAAATATTTTATGACAAACCAGATGATCGTGAGCCTGACTTCATGTTTTATAACAGCATTGATGCAAAACTTAGTATTTATCGTGTTAAGCCAGCTATATTTGATCTTTTTCTAACTATTGCTATATCAAGTTACCTCTCGGCTGTATATCTTGCAATTCAGTTTTTCCCCAGATTTTATGGCCTAATATCAACAAGTACAAACAATTTTATTCGACGCTCTATTAGAACATCACCGACCGCCTTAAAACGAAAATAAATTACCAATGAACTACTAAAAATTATATTATGTGTATAAACAAATTAATTATGTATATACTTAATGGAAACTAGGAAAAATATATACGGATTAATGAGGCATCCTTAAACATATCGATCATTAAATTCAGTTAAGATTTATTCCAAATATTTTATATAGCATCCCTAATGAACTGGTAAGGTTGTTGCATAATATTATTAAAAATACAAGCTATGCGGTATTGGCTGTGATAAAAATAATCACTATCTGAATAGCCAAAAACCATTAACTGACGGAGTAATGAACGCAATGATCGTGTCATGGAGTGGAAATCAATTAAATGAGGAGAAATACAGGTATCGCTAAGAAATATGCTTGCACTTTCTCTGAATATGCGGCAGATTCACTCTGAAAGCCCTAGTACCCCAATCCTGCAAAAGGTGATTGACGTGGTATCGTCCCATTCAAGATAAAAACTTTGCAACTCAATGCGCACCTCGGATCAACCACATTCGCGAGTGGTTGTGCTATGCCCGACTTATTTGTACGCTAGATTTTACACACAGTTATAGGCAGATACCGATGGCCGCCGACTGTAGGGCCGCGCCGCCGCATGTTTCGATGGCTCTTTCTGCGATAAAAAGCACGGCAACACAATGCTGTTAGCATTCCACGATGCGTTCTCTAAAGGGGTGAAATTGGCTTCCCTCGGCGGTGCAACTACAGACAGTGTTACTAGAGCGAATCTTAAGTAAATTTGGTATGCCAAAGGTGTTTGTGTGTGACACCAGCCAAAGGTGCAAGTATTTTCTCTTTGGATATAGAAGTCCAGTATAATGCCCCCTAATATCGCCTAGAGAATAACACCGAAAAGACTAACAGGACGGTAAAGACCATTATAGTAATTTATCTAGGCCATCTAAGCTGATTGGAGGAGCTCTTGCCAAAAATATATAGCTGACGGCCAACTCCAGCGTGACAGACTAGACAGAAGCACCTGCCGCATTATACGAGCAGGTCATTCCCGGGTCTGCAACGAGGGCTCTCGGTCCCAAGAAAAAGGAGGTAAGGCTGGTAAGGTAAGGTAAGACGCACTACAACCTGCGTTGGATTTACTAGTACTGTTGTTGCAGCATCAACTCTCCAACTCCGCTGAAGGCTTTGTCGCAAAATTCGTACGAAAAGTCGATGTCCCTGCTAGGTCGTTACAATATTGCAGCTGAAACCTATCTTTCGGGAAAAAGCATAAGATATAAACGTAGATTAAACTAAATTTAACTCTGTTTAATAACGGTAAGAAATCGGAATAAACTCATGCTCTATTTCTTCGTTCCTCTAAAACCGAATAACGATGGAATCCGACCTTCAACCTTACCATTAAACTAATTTGTAATAGTTGAAAGAGACACGTCCAGCCGTCCGTGAGAGATATTTGCGAAAATGTATTTAATGTTTTAAACAAAGTCTACCGCTCTTGGATGGAAAATGTTAATCTAAGGTTAAATGAAGGAATGTTTTTTTTCGGCTTTAAGATTCTCACCACAAGACTAACATATGCGACAACCATTTATTTTAACTTTTGCTTCTTATTCGATGGCCAATAAACAAAGATTCAAATAGAAGAAAATAGAAGATTGTACGGGTACGGGTAGATTTTAATTTTAAACTGGGTAAAAAAGTAGGATCTAAAATTTTAGGCATAACACTTGCCACGGGCAACTAGAGCGCCTATAAAAACTTACCAAGTCTAACCAAGGCAGACTGGCGGGAAGTCTCACACGTGTGTTTCAAAATGCCGAGAGCCAGCCGCCTGGATGAGACGTAGATTCTTAAGTGTTATGTTTTGTTATCCATGCTGAAAGATTGTTGGATCGAGTTCCAACGGACTTACAATAGTATTTGCATGTTCGATTTTGTTAACTCAACAACAATAGCTTTTCTGATCGAAAAGAAGCTAGGGCAACAATCGCTTTCGTTGCGACTCCAGCCAGAGAAACAGAGCTGCCAAAGTTGAAACTCAATTCGTTTGGTGGCGACTATGAGGAATGAAGTCCATGTGCCATGGGTGGAGCCCCATACATCACAGAGGACCTGGAAAGCTTCATACAAAGCATACTTGGCTGAACAAAATTAAAGCGACAAAGGAGTATATAACACCAAATACATGTGTACATGTATTTAGAAATTCTTGCAATTTGCGCTAGCTGGGCAGCGAAACACATTTTCTTTTGTGTTTCTTAACATATCTTGATGAAATTTTTAGCAGTACATCTTATTGTACTATAAAATATTCGAGTATTCTCATAATGACAATTGCAATTAAATTGTGGATTATATTGGTGGGCAGCATAAATTGGTGTTTTTACTTGATTTATATCTATGAGGTAGTAGCAGGGAGGTGGTGATAACTATAAAAGGAATACTTGATATATATATACTATTCTAAAAGCTACAAGTCAAGTTTGGTGACTCTAGCTCTTATTATTTACCAAAATTGCTAAAAACACAGGATTTCGATATCGATTTTGATCGATTACTTGGAAACAGGGATAGTAATGGATTGTCGGAAACTAACTCGTACTGCGCGGGAACTTGGATGACCTACGTTCCAAATTTCAAGTCTTTAGCTTTAATAGGTTCTGATATCCTTGCGTTCATACATACGGACGGACGGACAGACAGACAGACGGATATGGCTAGATCGACTCGGCTATTGATGCTGATCAAGAATATATATACTTTATGGGGTCGGAGATGCTTCCTTCTGCCTGTTACATGCATTTGCACAAATACATAATACCCTTTTAACCCATTTTTCATGGGTTCAGGGTATAAAAAGGTGCGAGTGGGTGATTTATTTATAGATTACCGACTGGACATGAGAGCTTGCGAACAAGAGTGGCTATGTGCAGTTAAACAAAAACAATAACAAGCGGCTTACCCACAAGGTAATAGAGTAAGTAATAAACAATATTGAATTAATGTGTTCATATACACGACAAAAAGAAGTTAAATTTATATTTACTCTCAATTAAATTTTTAGTAAAATGACATGACTGTTCGCGTCAAGTATTTGGATACGGCCTGCGGTGTGGTTGCCAACCATGGCGGCTATGGGGTTTATGCACACTTTCTAGGAATTTTGAAAAATAAATGGTCCCACACTGGTCCCCACTTATCTTTAATATTGAAAATATAATTCCTAACTGCACATAGGTTGCTTCTGAAAGATTTGACTGATGTGTACAGACTTCATTATCTATTGCAGACTCAGCTGTAACTAAGCGAATTCACCCAACAAGATTCCAACAACAAATATAACATCACCCACTAATAGCGACCACGATTGAGGGAGCACAGATGGTTTTTCTTCAGCACTCGCTTTTTTGATGCGCACTCCCATAATATGCGCTCTTAGCGGTCACCACGCTTGGTCTTGTGGGTAAGCTGAAGTCCAAACATTCTGTCCCTTTGATGATAGCAGCATCCATTATCGACTTTACGTCCACCATCATTCACTATCGGGCCTAATACTTTAGCTTGAAAAGATCGATATTATTATCAACCCAATTCTCTCATATGGATAATGGAGAAAGCTTTCTTACTGGCCGTTTGATAACAACACCACTGCTGTAATCAATTCTTCTGCTCCAGCATGAATATTTGTAATTTGATTTAAAGGCTACCACCGATAAGAAGAAAATCGTTCATCTCATTTAACAAAGAACTCGCAAGAAAAACCTTGGTTAATATCTGTGAATAGTGCGGTGTCAACTTACGCTGCGTGGGAAGATAAAAATATACAACAAAAATTATAACGAAAAGGAAGGGCTATCTTCGGCACGCCGAAGATTTAATACCCTTGCAGACTCAACCTTTTCATAATGCTCATAGTGCTTTGCCCGTATCTAAGAATCACAGGGAAAATAGTTAATGCCGAGTATGGTTAAGATGTCTTGAAAAACAAACAAATTTTCTATGCAACAACTTAATTTTCGACTGATCGTTCCTATGGAGCTATATGGTATAGTGGTCCGATCTTAATAGGATTTTGCATATATATGAGGAGCATAGTAAAACAAATAAATGCCGAGTTTGGTCAAGATATCGTGAAAAACAAACTAATTTTCCATACAACAACTTAATTTTCGACCGATCTTTCCTTTGGCAGCTATATGATATAGTAGTCCGATCTTAATAGAATTTTGCATATATATGAGGAGCATAGTAAAACAAATAAATGTCGAGATTTGTCAATATATCGTGAAAAACGAACAAATTTTCCTGGTTTTCTGGTTTTGACATATGTACTGCGTGCAACAGAAAAAGGGACTTCTGTAAAGTTTCATAAAGATAGCTTTAAAACTGAGAGACTTGTTCGCATAGAAACAGACAGTCGGACATGGCTATATCGAATATATATACTTTATGGAGTCGGAGATGACTCCTTCTATGCGTTACACCTTTCACGACAAAATTATAATATCCTCTGCAAGGTTATAAAAAGAGCATCTACAAAATTTCCTGACTGCGGCGTTGGATAATTGCAGGCAGTGGCTCCATTAGAAATTCTAAACCATGTAAGTGAGATGTTCAGCGAACATTTACATCAGCAAGTGCAAATTATCTACATTTTTTTTTGCAAAACTTAAGAAAATGTAAGAAGTAATATACGTTCAAATTACAAACATAAAAGAGAAATAATACATATAAATTTTATAAAATATCCTTTGACAGTCGAAAGCATTACTGTTTTTCCGGACAGCCAGGGCTGCATGTTTGTTTGCCTGTGCTTATTTATAAGCCTTAACGCTGATGATAGCGATGAAAGTTTATTATTACGTTAATAAAACTTCGATATTAGACCACGCGTATATGAAAACATGGACACGCAAAAGTTGAGCGCAATCATTAATGCAGCGGTTTTTGAGAGAAGCCGTTCGGGAACCCGTTCTCACAAATTTTGTGAGTAGACAAGTCAAATAAAAATCACGCATTGGACAAGTGAAGGTCTATAACGACATAGAAATTGCGGACAGTGCACTGAGCCTTTGGACGCAGTAAAGAGCCTTCCAGAGCTCCTCGGTACACAGTCGAATTGCGCCAAGCGGCGCGTATCACATATAATATTTTTGAAGGATACAACGGCAGCTCACATGACTACCAAGCCGAGTCGTGCTGGCCTCTTACAATACAGTGCTAAACTTGGAGGCCATTACCGCTTTGACTTAACATACAATGATAAACGCCCCCTTGTCATAGAGTAGGAGATAGGTACTACGATCAGGAAGAAAATGAGATAACCGTGCAAACAAATTAGCTAAACATGTCTTACGACAAGGTAATGGCTAGAGGCCTTTGCAGGAAATGTACAGAGGATGCACCACGAATATTCATCCCTGGTTTGCTGCCTCCGGCTTGCTTAAAGCTCAAAGTAAGTCCCTGCTGTCATTCATAGTGCACAAAGTAGTACTGACAGACATGAATTTTTTTGTCGACACGTGTGTGGCTAACCATTCTATTAAGCCTCACAAATGGCTATTAGATGTAATCCCAGCTGAAACCGCTCTTACAGGTTGCTCCATTCATGGCTGCAATAACAACACGAGAAAGTGTGCTGCCAATGTTCGGTGTAATGTCGAATTTTTTTTGGTTAACTCGTTAGATGCGCTTAATAGTATTATTGGCCTTGACCTACTAGCGCCAGTGGGGTCTCTTTTCAGTCTTAAAGATAGCATAAGAAAAATCAGTACCGCCTCGGAGGAGATTGAGTATCACAGGTCCACTCATATAAACTGGGGGAAAATTGTGGAGATTGACGTACCCCAGAATCTAAAAACAAAGCTTTTTTTTTTATTTGTTTAATAATGGTCGATAAAAACGAGTGTCTTCCTAATTACTTATGACATCAAATTATGAATATTAAATTCTAATTGGAATACACAATTTTCTAATAGCATCACCGACACGATGGAAGTGTTTTATTTGCCCGTCCGGCCAGCTACGCCCCTTTTCACAGATAATTTTGTTAGTGACGCTATTAGAACCTTCAGATAAGAAGAAAGCTGTTAGTAGAAAAAAAGTGTTCTTAAGTAAAAATTAAAAATAATCTTAATTTACAATATTATTTAAGAAAATACAATAAATAACAAAAAAGAAAGAAATAAGTTATTAATAAAGTAATGAACTTTATACAAGATATATAGAGTGTTAAGTATATAGGATAGAAAAGAGGAGCTGGGAATGATCAGTCACTTCCCATGGGTGTTTCTGAGAAGAACAGGTTATCACGGCTCACCTTTACAAGACCTTCATTACGGGAAACAACTTTTTGAAATTGAATATTATAAACACAAGCATGCTTTACTACGCCGCTATGGCTGACCTTTTGCTGTCTGTCTACGACTGTCACTAGCTCTTTAAGTATACCCAGTTTAATGATTTTGCAAACAAATAATGTAATCCATTTCATCATTGAGTTACAGTCTTCTCGGTTGCTCACAACGGCACCACCCTGCACACGCCGGATAAGGTCGTGGCGCAGTACGAGAACCGAGTATTGGCCGTGACAACCTTCTGCAGCAAAGCAGAGAACAGCATGTGCGCTCAGGGTCTACATTCTCGCCACCTCGATCCGGTGACCTTGGTAGACGATGGTGTCATTATCATCGACGAGCAGCCGGCCACTGTCAGCTATGACGGAAGCATGAAAACCAAGGTAGTCAGGACGACCTTCGTCACGCGCTGGTTAACGACTCAAGATTCGCCAACCGCAATAACGCCCAAAGCTCATTCCCTGATGTCACGTCATCCTGAACATTAGCGGCCACAACATGCTGCTCAGCCTCCTATATCTGGGGTCTTATTCTCCTAACGCAGTACATAAGAATGTTACAAAGCACCCACCAAGCCAACGAATTAGTGGGTACTGACCGCTCCCATCGAAAATGCTAAAACAGCGTTGCCAACGACAATCGACACGTTCAGCAGTTCGAGGCAGACCTAGCGATCCTCGACAGCTTTTTGCTAAACATCTACTGAGAAATTGGGTGTACTGGACGAGGCGCTTACGCTGCATTTTTTGGCTTAGACGAGAGCAGCACTCTGCAATAACAAAACTAATCTCAGCTTGGTCGCGATCGGCCTTTAAGCAGGGAGGTAACGTCAGTCCGATCATTCACAGGCCAAGCCCAGTAACAACGACCTGCCCGAGCCAATAGATGTAGATACATCTACATCCAGTACAGACTTACTAATCTTAACGCGAATCTCAATAAAAGATCGATCGAAAGGTAGAGGACCACGTCGCTACCAGCCTTGGTCAAAGTCAGAGGCATACGGGTCTGCCGAGGTACTCGCTGAGCTCGAGGTCGAAGGCGAGTACGACAAGACATTTTTGTAGGGGTAGGTTCCTGCTGCCAATCATATGACACAAAGCAGGAACAAGCATCAAATTTCGTATCGACGCGGGCGCGTCTCAAAATTCTATCATGCTACACAAGTGGCTGCTAGACATAAAACCCCCGAAAACCCTTCTACCGTTTGCCCCATTCATGGTTCCAATAACACTACGCGAAAGTGGCCTTTTTTTTTTTTTAAACACATTAGATATGGTCGACGGAATTATTGGCCTTGACCTACTAACGCAAGTGGGGGCTGTTTTCAATCTTTAAGATAGCCTAATAAAAACCAGTACTGTTTTGGAGACGAATCAGTATCACAGTATCACAAAGTTGCCACTCACCTAACCTAACACGTTAGTCTCAAATTGCACTCATCCTTTAAATTAAGTGGTATTGCCTTCAGCAATCACAACCCAATGTACAATCCGAAGCTCCAGGAAGCACCAAATGTGTGTTGGATATTGGCTACGCCAAGGCCGGCCCAGTAATTATACAATCTAAAAATTTATTTCAAGAACTATGGTTGCTCGATTTAGGTTGTAATTCTCAACTTCCACCTAACCTAGCTGAGAAATGCCAAATATGTCGGACTCACATTTCCTTTTTAAAAAGCTAAGCTTGGCACAACATATTGGTAAGATATTGGGCATGCTTTCTCAGACGGATCAATAAAGACTTATGCCGCAGTTGCTTACCGCCGGATAACGAACGTAACAAGGATAACAAGGATACTCCCCTTGGTGCACAGACGAGCGTCGCTCTACTCAAGCAACATTCACTCCCGCTCTTAAATCTCTGTAGTGCGCTGGTATTAAGTAGACTAGTTGCATATATTCACCACTTTGTAAAAACCTGGACAAGACTGCAAATGCTTGTTTAAGCGTAGCTGTCGGATGATTCATCCAAATGTAAAACCTTTGTTTGCACAGATTAGATTCTAGACATGATTACGGCGAACGCATGATATCAGGTAATTTCAAATGAAGATTTAGCCGACTGCGTAACCATACGCATGTTGGCATCAGATTTACTGAACTTTGATGAAACGGACCAGCCTGGCTTGACGATACAAATCTCAATATTATGCATTTCTGCCACTATTTCAAATGACATTGCGCAAGAGGAAGTACAGACAAAAAAAATAGCTGCGTTGGCAGTACACAACGCTGTAAAGGCTATGATGGACGACCAGGTTAAACGTGTTTAATTCTGGCAGAAACTCGAACGCATCATGACTTATGTATTGCGCCTCTCGAAATGAACACAACGTCTGCAATATGACACCGGCTCATTTTTATGAGGCACGCTAATAATGCCTACGACACTCACAGACAATCAAAAAGGATTACCGAAACTGCTTGGGAAATCTTCACTTGTGACCAGCTGCTAGCTGCGCACTCCCGCCAAACATCGACGAAGTTGGATTGGTAGGCGTCATTAGACGTCTAAACACAATTCGGAATTACCCTTCTGTGTCAAACAACCGATTATTCTACCAAAGGCACATCATATAACGATATGAACATATCGGTGCACGAAATCTTTTTCAAAAGGTTTCTCAAATATTTATTTATACTGACTATGCGTCAGCATATGAATTTGCAGCTTATGACTGATCTACCAACAGTTCGAGTGCGACTAGACACACAAAGGGTCAGAATGTCTGAACAGCTTCGTTCTAAATGGACTAGAAGTGTAAGTGAAGGGTTCACATACTCTACCATCAGCATGGCTTCAAGCACAAATCATCGAGGCATCTCCTGGACATTGCGGATTAGTGCTAGCAGGCAAACAAGAAAAATTTAATTTAATTTTTTCTCTGTTCAAATCTATCCCACCTAGTTGATGACGATTTGCGATCAAATTAATTTCCATGCTTCCTCCATGCTTCCATACTTTCAAGTAGAAATGAAGTTCAAGAATAGAATTAATGTTCTGACTAGAAGGGGACTAACGCAAGCCTTAGTAGCAACAGTTTGAACATTTTTGGTCAAACTTCTTTATGAGAACGGCGGAGTTTTGGAAATGTTGTTCTTCAAAAGTGAAGTCAAAGTTATTATGAAAATCATTAAAAAGAAAATAACAATATTATTGATTGACCGGCGGCTTAACGCAAGATTTCAATGGACATGACAAACTTGGTGCTTACAATTTAATTTCTATTGAATTAGTAATTAGTATATTACATGTGGGTATGGTGAATGTGGACATTCAAGTGGACCTGAAGTTGTTGAGAATTATACTAATATTTTCAATATTACTTGCAATTTCAGCAAAAAATAGGGTCGTGGTTTGGGTTTTATGATGACAGCACGCGATTGTGACCTAACTAAAGCGCAGACACAGTCACGTCAGGAAATATTGGTAATTCAAAGTACTATTACGTTATTTTAAAATATATTAACTGAGTATTGTTGGAATTCAACAGTTAAAAAAAAAACAAGTAAGAGGCTCTAGTCGGGAGTTCCCGACTAGGGTTACCCTGAACCCTCTTCTACCAATACCAAATGCAGCTCGCACTACGCGCTCGTTTGCATTAGGAGTAATAAAAATATATTAAAAAATAAATAGTTCCCTCGGTAGTGTTCGAACTCGCAACAAACCACACTACTTGCCGCCGCCTCTACTCAACAGCCACACCAATAATTGAGTCTCAATGAGAATAAAACCGAATTAATATAGCAGCACAGAAAACAATACAATCGCAATTGCAATGCTGTTGATAGAATTCAATGAAGTCGCGCATGAATGTGTGTGTATACATGTTTACAGAAATTCTTGCAATTTACGCTTGCTGCCTCAAACTCGTAGCCAGCCAAAATACATTTTCTTTAATAACTTCTGTGTTTCCTAACCGATCTCCTACATTTCTAATTTCAAGTCTCTAGCTCTTATAGGTTCTGAGACCCTTGCGTTCATACATATGGACATGGCTAAATCGACTCGGCTGTTGATGCTGATTAAGAATATATATACTATATGGGGTCGGACATGTTTTCCTTTGCCTTCATTTGCACAAAAACATTATACCCTTTTTACCAATTTTCAAAGTTGTTTTAAATGTTTGCAAAAAATAAAATGTTTGCTGTATGAATACTTAGGAATGTATCTGTTTGTGTCCAAATGTATATAAAAAAAAGCGTGTTCAAATTTATTAAAGAACTTTGTTGCTAAACATATCTTTATGAGAAGAGTGTAGTTCAAATTGGAATTTTTAATTATTTGATTTTACGGGATTCAAAAATTTAACATGCTTGACCTGTATATACTATGCGAAAAGCCAAATTTGGTGACTCTAAATCTTTAAGACGAGATATACTCTATTTAAATATTGGTTTTTATCGATTACGTGAATAAACTTAACAAGGATTTGATCTGCGCCGGCAATAAGCGGACCAACGTTTCAAATTTCAAGGCTCTATATTTTATAATTTACAATTATCTATTTACATACAGAGGAATCCCCTCGAGAAAGTCGTCGATCTATTACGACTTATGATTTATCTTCAATTATCTGCGGCAGCAACAATGATGGGGAGAGATCAATAAAAAATTTTACTTTTGCAACTTTGGCAAATGCAATTCGAACACTGCAAAGTACCAATAAGCCCACTTGCAACAGAAATTTTTAAAAAATTTGTTTTCAGTTCGCGCGAATAGTTGTGAAAAATGAAGGTGGAAAAGAGTATTACTGCCAAAGATGATGTTTTTTTTAATGATAGCTCATAACTTCGTGTTTAAAAGTTTATTTTATATTTTCGTATAAAATGTAACATTCTTAAAATCTTACTCTGAAATAGCCAAATCAATTTTAAAGCCATTAAAATACGGATGCTCCAATATATCCTTGGCTGAAATTCGATGTACTGGGTCATAAATAAGCATTCTTTGAATAAGGTCGACACCGTTTGCATCAAGATTTTTTAGCTGGTTGGTTAACTGATTTGTCGACCAACAAGGAAATGTATTTTTGTAATCGGGAAGCGAAGTTACGCCCGGCCAAATGTCTTCTGTGGGTGTTTTGAGTATTCTGAAAATAAAATTAAAATATGTCTTGAAATGTGACCAATAGGAATATGATGGTGCATAATATTGATCACATTAGAAACTAATCCAAGAAAGGTGTTCTTCGGCACGCCGAACATTAAATAACCTTTAGACATACATATGTCTTAAGGTTTTCTAAACATGCTATGATAACAGTTAATCTCGTATTTGCTTTAAAAATTTTAATAAACAGAACATTTTTGCATACATCACAAAAGGAGTATGTCTTAAGGTTTTCTAAACATGCTATGATAACAGTTAATCTCGTATTTGCTTTAAAAATTTTAATAAACAGAACATTTTTGCATACATCACAAAAGGAGTAAGACAAAATGCCGAGTTTGGTGAAAAAAACTTTAACATAAAAATAAAATTAGTTTTTAAGAGAACTTTAAAATTGTGAGCCAAATTAATGTTCTTAATGAATTTTTCAAATGATCTTACACTCGAAACTTTTCCCATTACACTATATTCAATAGCGGTCATAGGAACCATCGGTGGTCGAAAAGTGTGTTTTTGCATGGACTTAACTCGGCATTTTTAACTATGCTTCCTACATATATGTAATATCGCACCATTTTATTATATAGGTGCCATACGAATGATCGGTCGAAATTGTACGTGTAAATTGCAATTTTATACTCGCTAGTTAATAATCTATGGTAAATGAAGTGATAGCACTGATCAACGAAAAATTATAAAAATCAGCCAGACTGGCTTTCAAGTTGAAACCGAGATCTAGAAAAAATACACGAGTTTGTGACTTCAAATCACAGGCTTAGCACAGCCGTAGCACAATTGCGGATGGACAATTTTCTATTTGTCCCTGGCTAAGTTGAAGACTTTTGAGTAAATGCATGTAAGCGAAACTACATATCTATATTCGTATTGCTCTACATCTTCAATATATATTTATACAAAGGAACAGTATGGCTTCGTTTCAATCAACTAAAACAAGGTGCTTACACGAATGTTTACATACACTGTTATTATATATTAGATATTTTAAAAAAAATTTACTTTACCTGAACATTCGAAATAATTGATCAATCTCCGAATCACCTTGAAATAATGGTTTCCGTGTAGCCATTTCTGCAAAAATGCACCCAATGGACCAGATGTCAACTGGGCAAGAGTATCTTGGAGAGCCCAATAATACTTCTGGAGCCCTATACCACAGAGTAACTATTTCATGAGTATAAATGCGTACTGGTATACCAAACGATCTGCCGAGTCCAAAATCTGCAACTTTAATAATACCATTTTTATCAATAAGAAGATTTTGCGGTTTTAAATCACGGTGAAGGACCCGACGTCGATGGCAAAATAGAATAGCATTTGTTATTTGATACAAGTAGCTCTTGACTAGTTGGCTATCAAGATGCTTTTCCGGTGGTAAGGAATCCATATATTTTTTAAGGTCCATAGATAAAAATTCAAATATCAGGTATATACGATTTTCTTCCATTAATACATCTTCTAAGCACACAATATTTGGATGCTTTAATTCTTTCAATAATGAAATTTCTCTGTAAAAAAGAAAGATCCATGTATTTAGTCAAACATAAAATTCGAGCAATCTATAAACTATTTATTTACGTACCTTATCGCAGTAGATGGGACACCCTCGTCATCAGACTCCAATCGAATTTTTTTCATGGCGACGATTTGCCCAGTTAATCGGTTGCGGCCCTTATAAACAACGCCATAAGTACCTTCTCCAATCTTTTCAATTTTTTCGAAGTCTTCCATTTTACTCCCGGCTAGTTTCAGAAAAATGCCGGGCTTTTTTTAAGGTTGCCACAGTTTTTAGAATACCACGGATGCTTATTAGATATATTTATGACAAATTCAATCGATAAATGTAATGATCACCGATATTGAAACACTGAAAATGAACAAGCACAAGCACTCTACACACAACCAACCTTACTAAAAATATTATAATAACCTGTTAAGTAATAGCACTAACCAAATAACATATAGATCGGACAAACCGTACTTTTGATGGTGACATTCGTTTTTTTTTGCGGCTGGTCCAAACTCGCCTTCGTTTTTTTTCGGGTTCGAGACATGCCCGCATGCTCTCAGAGCAAGAGAGTATGCATACATATGGCCTGTGTCGTGGAACGGCAACGCTGTCTTTTTACTCGCTCACTCTACAAGAAACTGCTTTGGCTTACTCTCATCCATATGATTTGTGCGATAGAACGGCATCGCTGTTTTTTATCTCGCTCCCACTATAGGAAACTGCTTTGGCTTACTCTCAGTGCTCTTTCAATTTGTCTATGTACCGTTTAAATGTTTGTGTGTGTATGTGCCCGCACAAGCAAAAATGCCCACAAATTCAATTTTTCTCAAAAGTCGGTGGCATTTTTTCCCTTTTGAGTGGACGAGTAATATGAAATAATGAAAGGGTTTGCCCCGTCGATGCGAAATTCTTTCATTTTAGCTCGTTCTTCTTCGAAAGGGTACCTAAGCGTTGGCATGTTTTCATTTAAAAGTTTTTGGACTTGCTATTCACGCATACTTGCGTATTTTGTATATGAATAGAAGCATTTATGCGCCTGTGTGCCTGTTGGTCCCTGCCTGCCTGTCCGATGCAAATTTGACAATGTTTTTGGATTTCTGAATTTCGAGCTCTACACACACACACAGAGACACAAATGTATGTGAATAAGCTGATCATGGGCGCAAAATTTAAAAATATCATTATTGGCACGCGTCTGACGCGCGCCCTTCTTTATATGATTTAGGGTTTGAATTGATGAATGAATGTTGACCCCTTATTACCTGCAGCAGCCCGTTGGGCCGAAAGGGTAAATTTTTGGCAAGTACCTGCACTTGCGTATGTACATACATAGGTCAAGTGACTGATCACTTAAATAATTTTATGAACATATTCATATGCGTGAATAGCAAGTCCAAAAACTTTTAAATGAAAACATGCCAACGCTTAGGTACCCTTTCGAAGAAGAACGAGCTAAAATGAAAGAATTTCGCATCGACGGGGCAAACCCTTTCATTATTTCATATTACTCGTCCACTCAAAAGGGAAGAAATGCCACCGACTTTTGAGAAAAATTGAATTTGTGGGCATTTTTGCTTGTGCGGGCACATACACACACAAACATTTAAACGGTACATAGACAAATTGAAAGAGCATTGAGAGTAAGCCAAAGCAGTTTCCTATAGTGGGAGCGAGATAAAAAACAGCGATGCCGTTCTATCGCACAAATCATATGGATGAGAGTAAGCCAAAGCAGTTTCTTGTAGAGTGAGCGAGTAAAAAGACAGCGTTGCCGTTCCACGACACAGGCCACATGTATGCATACTCTCTTGCTCTGAGAGCATGCGGGCATGTCTCGAACCCGAACAAAAACGGAGGCGAGTTTGGACCAGCGGCAAAAAAAACGAATGTCACCATCAAAAGTACGGTTTGTCCGGTCTATATGTTATTTGGTTAGTGGTAATAGTTAGTTTATATGTTGTACCTATTTTAAAATATTTATATGCTGTCAAATATATTGAGTAGAACGATTGCAAATTTTCTTCATGTAAACTTAGCAAGGGATGATCGATTTTTATTTAACCCGTTTAGTGTTTAAAATATTTAGAAGTTGTTTGTTCCTCGGTAAGGTTACAACAACTAAGCATATAATATATATGATCTTAAAATTGACAATGAATGGGGTCAAGAACTTTTGGGAAATAACACGGTCAATGTAAAACGTTGCTGCATCTGACTGTCTTGCTGTAAATATTTTTGTTTTGAATTGAAATATACTTCGAGATGCATGCAGGGTGTTTGTCGCTTGACCTTATTGATTTGTCCACAGAGCATCTCGTCCACACTGAATAATATTGAATAAATTAAATTGAATAGAAAAGCTTTAAATATACATATATGCATACAAGCCGAGCAATGCGTATGACGCGAACCAGTGATTTTGTTGTCAACGGGTAAAAAATACGGGACCCTTAGTTTTTGTTACACCTCTTTGGTTCCTGCGGTAGGGCCTCGCCCAGTCATGCACCATAAGAAGTAAATAATCGCTGCTAAGCTATATCTCAAAAAGAGTATTTAAATGTCTGCTTGTTCGAAATGTTGAAATAATAACAGCAATTAAGCATTCTTATAAGACTATAAAAATGAAGTTGACAGATGTAATATTGTATTAGCAAAGTTCTCATTCTCTAATCGGTTTTCTATTCATGCTTCAGTTTCTAATCAACTTTTATTAAAACCCATGCGAGTGCATTTCTATATGCACCTTAATCAAACTTTAAATATCCCAACAGAAGATTTATGTTTTTTTTTTAAATAATTATTTTAGCATTATTTTTGAAGGCACTTAAGTTTCAGCAGTACATCTATTCTTCCATCTTTGCTTAAGTTTGCAGTTGAGAGTGCGAATACTGATCCAGGCATTGCCAATCTGCTTGGAAGCTTTTTCTCAAACTACCTACTCGTCCTCTAGATATAATAATCATAAGCCTTATCCACATCAGTTACAGAGGTCAATATGCATCATAACTCCTTTTATTACTGAAAGTTTGGTGCTCGGCGACCTTAACACAATCAAGCCTGATCCCTCACCGGGCCCATATGAAAAGAATCGTTTATAATTGTTCTACATAAAAAGGGAGTAAAATCTGTTGTGGAAACTATCGAATTTTTTCCAAATTGTCTACTATTCCTTAAGCCTTTGAGAGAATCGTAACATTTCAACTGCTACATTTATGTAGCTATATTATTTCACCATCCCAACATGGCTTTGTGAAGCGTAGATCTGCAACCATTAACCTTCTTGTGTGCTTTTTCCTAGTATATGATGATTTTAAGAAAAGAATGGAGACTAACGTCAACTATTATGCCTTCTTGGCTTTCCATTTAAACTTCAGGATCTCAGAATATTTGAGTAAAGGAACCCAAAATGTTCTTCTCAGCCATTCGATTTTAATAGGTATTTAGGTGACTTCTGGGTTCCCCCGGTAGTCATATTAGCCTACTACTGTTTACTGTTTTCATGAATGACCTTCCCTCAATATTGTCTCACCATCGAGTACTAATGTATGCCTTGCATATGAGAATATGACCTCATGTGGTCTATTACAACATCCCAAGGGTGCCTTTCAGACTTTGTGTCTAACTTTTATATATAAACTGTTAAGAGTACTGACTTTCTATAGAAGACTTCCCAAAATGGCCCTAGACAGTTTACCGCTCGAGCGTGTCAGCAATAGCGGTAATGAAGCTGATGATTTAGGTGTCAGTCATAAGCTTAAATTCGATTCTCATATTACGATAGTGGTAAATAAGGTCAGAATGGTTTTGAATTTTATCCACCGATGGTCCAAGAAGTTTGAGGATCCGTACACGACAGAAACGCTCTTTATATATCTCTAGCATTGGATATGCCTCATATGTCTGCTCGTCACAATATTCCAGCTTAACTTCTCTGTCCCTACAAGACACGCAAAGTCATCTATTCTTAACTATTCACCAAGTATACAGTGTGAACCTATAGTCTTAGATTATATTCCTTTTTATAGTTCGCGACTTGTATCGTACGTTACATGACTGCGTCTCTCGATCGGTTTGGCAAGAGCTTTGATGCAGTAATTTGATTCGAGATGCACGCGAAACATAAACATACATAAGCAATAGAGCTGATTGTTTTTCTTATAATCACAGTTAATCTACGTTAAAATTATTAAAAAATTTGTTGCCGTAAAGATATTTTAGCAAAACTTAAATATACGAGGTCTATCATGCACCTTACACTTGAAAAATGTTTATCAACAACAGACTATTATATCATATAGCTCTTTATATTATATATATATTATAAAGATATTTAGATATCTTAACCAAGCCTAGCAATTATAAGTTTCACAATTCTCTTCGCATACCTGCAAAACTGTATTCACATATCTTCATGCCAGCTATGTTCTTTAAGTATCGCTTTCTTTATTCTCCATATCACTGAAGCTAGTTTTAGGTTTCATCGAGTTCTCAACTCGTGAGTGCCAGCTAAGGCAACAAATATTATTTTTTAATTTGTTTCTTTAGATAGGAATTCATTCTTATGAAGATTATGAAGACGACCGAAAGCCATTGCCTGTTTCCGCCGTAAGCAACAATTAGAAATAATAATCAAATTTTTTGAACAACTATAGAGCAATCGGTCCACATCATGTTTGACTTGTAAATCAATGGGTGAAGTAATGGGCAATAAAAAGGATATTTTTAAAACATTTTTGCTGTGAAATATTTAAAATTTAAGTAAGATATTGGTATTGGTTGATGGTATTATCGGCAGCATTGATATTTGTGCGTGGTCGGGCGTATTATATTGAGCGCATATAAGCGTACAAATAGTGAGACCTTGGCAACAGCGATCCACTGCGCTGAATGTGGAAATGTGGGAGAGCGTTGACGATTGCTCTATTATTCGATTTGCTCAGAGAAAGAGGTGGGAAGGAGTTGTTTTAAGCGGCGGCTAGCAATTGCTAATGTTCTTTGTTGTTCTTGTAAATGTGTTGAAGTTCTGTTCTTTAAAAGGATAAGATTTAAGACTATATATAGTTTTAATAGTGTAACGAATAATACGCACGCGATTCATGCCCATTAGGTGGCATACAAGACGGAGATAGGGCTAAGGAGCTGGTTTCAGGCAGTCCTAAGTCCGTAAGCAGGATTCTATTTGGAAAATTAAAGTTGATCAATATTGTCTGTTTTTGTTGGTATTTCCCCTTTTATGTTATTTATTTTCAGTTTCAGCTGCTTATGTTGTCGCAGGGATAGGATCGGTCCCTAAGAACCGCTGAGTCATTCCCTTATTGTTTAAAAAAAAGTTAAAACCACAAAGAAAACAAAGAAGTAAATCAAATTATTTAAAGAAATCAACAGAAAAACGCAAATCTAAGTTGCCTGTTTTTTTTACGCTGGTGTCCTCCCACCTTTCCTTACAGTTCTATGGACCAACGTCGTAGGAAATTGGACTAGGAAGTTTCTTCTCTCGTGTGTTTCCGTTTTGTTTTGTTTCTCAGTCTGGCTGCGTGGGTTTTTTTTTTTTTGTTATTTTGCTTTCGTTCCTAAGTATATATTTTAAATATTTGCTGCAAAATTATTTTGGTAATAATTTCATATTTTATATTTAAATTTTTGCTTAGCACAACGCTTTTATTTTAAAGCGGCGCGTCACACAGTCATAAATTGATTAATCCCCCTAAAAATGTAGATTTTTTCCTGAAAACGCCCTCATTTATACGCATTGTATAGGTATTATTTTGGTTGACTTCGGATTACGTCGGAAAGCCGTGTACAAATTCTTAATCAGAAATACCTTGATCATTGCTTCAAAAGAATTGGAGATAAACTGCCACTCAATGTTCGAATGTACACCTCATGAAACAGGAAGTCAACAATTTTTGCTGCGTGGGTATTGTCATGCCCTTCACCAACGTGAACTTGGCAAAGTGATCTACAGCGACGAATGTGCAACCAGGGGATGATCACTTGATGAGTACTTGTTTACCAATTCAGGTATCAATGATACTTTCTGCGAACCAAAAGCAACGGTTTTATCACACCCACATGAGCTGACGGTTCGTCCGCATGTCCTCCTATTTGGGCTTTGCGGCTAGTGATTCCGGCACCCAGAGTTTGCAACTTCTTTCTCCTGTTCGTCCTCTTCTCCTTCATTCACTGTTCCTTTGAACAAGCGTACACTCTGCACCTTCATGACCGGTAACTTCTTTGTTAAGCAGCTCTTGATAGACTGCAACATTAAACTAAAGTGTGGAATGCCAGCAAATACTCTGCACATCTTTAATGCTTCAGGATAATGCGTCTACGACAACGTTCTAGGCGCTCTTTGTGTACCACATCGAGAAGGAGTGCAGCTCCAATGACCACCGGGCCAGTCTCCCACTGATGTCTTTGAGACTTATAAGCCATTGTCGGCTTGCCTGATTTGTGATCACCGTAAAAATTAATCAGTTAACTTTGGCCCGAAAATTCTTATTGGAAATTTTACAGCTTTTGCAAACCTGTAACCGTATAAAGAATTTGATACTCCTGAACGGTCTTGCTGCCAAACCGAAAACTTTAATGGGGCGTCTAAGCAGAACCTGTCCGTATGATCCATGGGCTGCCGATCTCTTCGATGATGTCTAATTGTCTTATTTGGCTCACACGCTCTTATGCTTTGCCGGTGGCAAAGATATTGGCTATCCTTCACGGGTTCAGGTGTATCAGATGCTGTACCAGATGTACCTATGTACCTACGCTATCCTTCTCGAATTTCAGAAATCCGCGCTTTATAAATTTAAGCTGACTCTTCTGCTCATCTTCCAGGTCCCACATATTTAAATCAGCTTTAACGTCATCATCTTCTCGGAAATAAGTCACCTCTGTCATACCCGCGGTGGCGTCATCACCGATGCGTATGGCTACACTGCCTATCCTGACGAAGGCTACTGTATCCTGCAACCCTTTCATCTTACGTCCAGAATCTTTCTTATCCGCAAAAACACTTAGACTTATGTACTCCTTCCATTTCACATCTCCGATGTTATTTCACCTTGCTATCCTTCGCCAGTGAAAACGCGTCCGAGCATTCATGGTAAGCCTCTTAAGTTGTTTCCCTTAATGAGCATTATTCATATCCTTATTCACTTTCATATTCACAGCCGCATTCGTATCGTTGTTCTCACGTTGCCTTGACCTGTCATGTCCTTCGTGTAAAATCCGTCTCCGAACGTGCCTGACCCGGTGTTATCGCGCTCACTCAGGAGTACATTCCGCATTGCCGGCATACATACTTGCAATATCAAAATATCTGTAACAAATGTAACAATTATACAATACTACAGCAAAACGCTTTAGAAATTAACAACAGAAAATGCAGAAATCTAAAAAATAATAGCAAAAAAAAAGCACTGATCCACTTATTTTGTCCAAAGATGCTAGCGATTCTGAGCTCTGACGGACACTGCCTTTCTGAGAGACCCAAGTTTAATTCGTCTCTTTTTTATTCGGGTGAATTCCTACGCAATGTGCAGGATCCCACCTTTCGCCTAGCCGAGGGGCGTAGTCATGTTACATACGACAAAAGTCACGATATACTATACTCTATCACCATCTACTTTCTAAATAGCTTACAATAGAGTTAGTTAAACCAAATGTAAGCTACTCAAGTGTATTATATGTTAGTTTCGTACTCACTGCGAGCCAACCCAGAAGAGTCGATTTCACCTGTAATTATCTTATGAACAATTAATCGAAGATCATCAGAATTCTACTGGAGAATGAATGTAATCGCATTTAAGGATCCTTCTGGCCTTATTGATCACGGTCGTAACATACGACCAAATTTGGGTTTATGATCAAGAATGACAACCAGATCATTAACTTTTTTACTGATACTGCTGACACGCTCAAGCGGTAAGCTGTCAAGGGTGTACGAAACCATTTGGGTAGAGCTTCAATAGAATGTCTGTTGACTTATACTCCTTACAATTGGGCAATTGCAAAATGCCTGTGTGCTAACAATTTACAGGTTCCAAAATTCGCATATACCTTTTGTGCTGTCGACATAGATGTGCGCCTATTGCTAATTGAACAAACTAAGTTTGCCTTTAATACCGCGCATTACTTCCTAGAGGAGCTTAATTTTGATGAAATTGACATCAAATAACGCGATGATTTCGATGAGGTGATAGCCATGGTTGAAGCTCGCGTTCCATAAATATTCAGCGACGTCAATCTCCCTAAGTCCCATTCAACCATTGTTCGTCATGAGAATTCGTTAAACCCAACCTTGATCGTGGCCAACAGAACGTGCTTGCCCGAGCTCAAACTTCCAACGTTTTCCGGTGGCTATACCGAATATTCGGATTTCATCGTGATATTTGAGTCAGTCGTCGACAAGGATACCGAGCTGTCGAATATTGCAAAGTTGCAGCATCGCCGCTAATGTTTGTGCGGCGCTGCGTTGGATTCGGTTGGACCAATGGAGTTTTCCGGTGTAAATTATCGTGTGGCTCTGGCTCTTCTAAATAGAAGATTTAGTAATAAACGTCTTGTTTTCTAGGCACACATGAATGACATTCATGGGCTCAAGAGGGTAGTTTCGGAGTCTGCTTCGAAGCTGCGAGAGTTCTCCGACAAGGTCAATTCGCGCGTTGCAAACTTTGGGCAGTTTGGACCAAATCTCAGGACGAATAATAGTGCACACTGCTTCAAAAATTGGACACCCATACTCGAACCAAATGTGAGGAGACCGCAGGAATTGAAGGTCCCGACAGCCAATGAGCTCTTCGCATTTCAGGAAAGGCGAAGGTTGGAGGGCGTGCAATATGCTATGTCATCCCATATGACAAGCTCTCAGGTGGGCAAATCCAACTAAGCCCAGCAAAAGAGTGCTGGTAGCCAAGACTAACCAAAATGGCTGCAATTTTTGTGATGTATCTGGTCACGGGATCTACACATGCAGCGAATTCGGAAATTTATCTCCTTCGGTATAAAGAAACTAGGAAACTGGCCATTTCTTAGAACTGCCTAAGGAAGGGACATCAATCTCGGTCTTGCAGTAGTAGTCATTGTCGTACTTGTGGAGGAAAGCATCATACCCTGCTACCCCTTCCTACATCATTAGAAACTAATGCGTCGACACCATCACGTACATTGTCCGCTTCGAGAACAGCCACTTCGACTCACGCTCACACCACTACCTCTCTTGCTGTCCAAGGTCTTCAGTCTGGTGATGTGCTCTTGGCCACTGGAGTGGCAATGGTAATGAATAGTTCTGGTTCCTTGGTTCCCTGTAGGACTTTATTAGACTCAGTTTTTTAATTGCACATGGTCACATCGTTTTGCACAGAGACTTCAGTTATGGAAAACCAGATCGTCGGCAATTGTCACGGGTCTGTTCTAAAGGATCAGCTGTAAGAATTCACATGACGTCACAAGCCTCAGATTATTCAGCTACCTTTGATGCTCTTGTGATATCATCATCGATATATCAGATGGGAAAATCCCCTCGAACAAAAAGTTGACTGATCCTGAGGTCTACAAACCACAGTGGGTCGAACTTTTAATTAGAGTAAGCCTCTTCTACGAGCTTTTGTCTGTTGGGCAAATTATTCTTTTGCCAGGCATACCTCTTCTGCAAAAGACTCGTCTTGGCCGGGTCGTGACCGGTGGTTTTGAAAGACTGCGCAGAACCTCGTTGTTGGCTGATGGCCTCACTCCTGATATGCTGGTTAGTTGGACGCTCGTCTGGATGATTTGGTTCGCCGTTTTTGGTAGGTTGAAAGTTTTCAAGAGCCTGTAGTAAAGGCTTCTCCCGCTTATCATACTTCGAGCATTCAGTGAGATCGCCTTTGAAGTGGAGTGCAGAGCTGGTAGGAAAGTCTTATGGCCAGGCTTAATCTGATGCATGATGTCAAGCGCACAGGCATCTGCTTCAGCCGGTTCTATTGATGGTGCGATTCATGGTGAGATGAGCCCTCTTGGCAGCGTGTGGTATAGCTACAACATATGTTCTGGGCTCGATGGCGTGAGGAGTACCTCACCTTACTACAACAGCGAGCTAAATGGCGCGATCAAAGACAAGCGTTGTGCGTTAATGACATGGTGGTCGTCAAAGACGAAAATCTGCCTCCCATGCGGTGTCGCTGGGTAGGGTAGTAAAAATGATTACTGGGAAGGATGGAGTATCTCGTGTACCTGATCTGAGGACCAGGTCTGCAATCATTTGAAGAGCTGTAAGCAAGCTGTGGCTGCTTCCCCTTAAGGATTCTATTGAAAGTCAGGCTTCCAACGGCAGGAGTATTTTGGATTCTGCAGCAGTTGCATCAAATTAATATAAGCCAATATACATGCAAGCATAAAAAGAGGTCGTACACTTAGTTTAGTGAAACAGCTGTTCGTTGTAAACAAGGTTGGCAAGCCTCTCATGCATATTCTTCATTATCTCACCCACTTGTTCTTTCGTTATTGACCAATGCGAAGCAAAGAAATTGTTCGGAGCCACAGCCAAATAACTTAAAATTAATTCAAATTCACAAAATAAACTTATTATAACGTGTTGTTGTGAAAGGCCAAAATTAACTTTAATTCTTGGCTAAAGTTTCAAAACAGTTGCTAAAAAACATTAGCAACTCAACAATGACAATACTTTGCATTTGGAACAGTTTAAATTTGTCGACTTGTAATAAATTTCATCAGGCCATATCTTTATATGCATAATTTTACATAATTAGCATACATTAGGAGAATAGAGAATTCATTTCGATTTTTAATTTGCTTACACTTACAGATAGCAATGAATCTTATGATTATTACTATAAATAGTCTGTTATAGTTTAAGTTTTAATTATTAGTTTAAATCTGAAAGGTGTCGGATTTTCGCCCACTAAAACTACTACGTACTCGCTGTTCCCCTCTCGCAGAACGACCACTGAGTATGACTTCACGAGAGGGGGAGATGGCATGAAAGCATTTTATAGAATTTGCGATATTCTGCTGCTAGTAGGTCTATGGCGGCATTCCGGCCAGCATTAGTCCTGCATCGTTTGAGACGGTTCGAAAGGCGCACAACGCCATGCATTTGCGGCTGCAAGAAACGACCGTCATTGTGGGCCCCAGATCGATGACGCGTAGAGGAGCATCGACCGGACCACGTTGCAGATGAAGCTACGCTGTCTAGGCCTTCCAGTGTTCGTCATTGAGGCCATTTCCTGCGAGCCACCTAGTCACCTGTTGGGCTGCTTCAGTGGTTATTCTCTCTGTCTGCAATTTTTCTTTTGCCATCGTGACGATTGCGATGTCGCCTGCTGCAACCAGTCGGTAGGGCAAGTCAGAGCGCTCCGTCGTACATTATATTAATGGCATACTTGCGTCGCCCTGCCGCCGTGTGGTACATGAGTACCAGGTGTTTGAAGTATCTGGCAATGAGATTAATGAGATACTCGGACATCTGCAGCCTGGAGAATGCCAAGAGTGTATTTCGCCAGCTTGTCTAGCGTTGTCACAAAGCAGTTCTTTTTAGCCCTACCGCGGCATCGCGTGCCGTCTTTTGCATTCCGTGCCGTGTCCGCTACCAGTTTGATTGCGTCGACAGTGTTTCTGTGCCTACGGAAGCCGAACTGCCGGTCAGAGAGTCTCTAGGCGTG
Source organism: Drosophila montana (assembly GCF_035044405.1). Taxonomy (NCBI): domain Eukaryota; kingdom Metazoa; phylum Arthropoda; class Insecta; order Diptera; family Drosophilidae; genus Drosophila; species Drosophila montana. The sequence goes on from NW_026997831.1 coordinate 147,308, forward strand.
ACTTCCCGTAGCATGCAGAGTGGCCTGTGGCCGGGTTTTGGGATAAGGATCAATCTCTGCATCTTCCAGCTCGTCGGAAAGTCTTTTTTTCTATCTAATGCATTGGTTGAATACATTTATTGCTGTGTCCGGGTGGGAGCTAGCGATGGTCTTCAGCTCTGCCTTGGGGATGCCGTCAGGCCCTAACACTTTGATTGATTTTTACGTTTTATCACGGTAGTTATGTCGTCTATTCTGCGCGCTGATACAGGCGTCTTGTCGGGGCATCTGGTCTGCTTGGCATTTTGCGTGGCCTTTTTAATCGTTAGTTCACTTGCTGCCTTGTGCCTTAGCGGTTCGCATGGCGACTGCTTTCTGTATAACGAGGTGGTGTCTCTTTTCGTTTTTTTTTTGCCTCGGTGGCTTGTCTCGCGTTCGGTGGCATCTCGTTTTTGTTGCGGTTCGGAATCTGCACAGCCGTTTGAGTGTCGCTATCCCCTCCAGATCATCTATTTGAGTGGATACTCTCTCCTGGATCTTCTTCATTTTCTCAAGCGAATTCTTCATTCCCTGGTTTATGTGACGCACCACAGGCTTCTCCTCATTGACGAGGTAGATTATCTCGTCCAAGATTTTGCCTAGTTGACTTAACTGGCCGCAGCAGGAGTCTTCAGTGGTCTTAGCTCGCTGTCTCAAGGCCTCTCCATGGTTTTAACGGGTGGGGCCAGGTGTTGCAATAGCCCAGCAGCCTTTTCCACTCGATTTCACTCAGTTTACTAAGGAGCTGCAATTCTGTGGCCTGGCTTCCTGTATACACTAATTGACACCTTACTGGGCTAAGGTCTCAATTGGTTCAATAGAATTCGCTGTGCTTGGATAATAAATGGTCCCGCAGGATATCCCAACTTGGCTGCAAGTTTCGCCACAGTCTTTTACCGGTTGAAGTTATGCCATCCCGTCTCAGCCGCCAGAACCCCATTTGTGGGTACGCCGCCGGAGCGGTGGGTTTAGCATTCTGCATTATGTCTTTTTTTATGCTGTTATACTGACGCCAGTGGCGCCTTCTATTTGATGCTCTGTTAGATATTTGGCTTCGGCTTTTGAGCACTAGTGCTCAGCTGTTCTTACGCAGGTTGCCATCGCTAGCTTGTAGCAGCTGATCGTCGTCTGCATGACTTTCACAATTTCTAGAGAGGTTGGAGATCTTTTCACTCAATGAACTCAGAAGGCACAATTGAGTGGCGATGTTTTTGCCTTCCCAAAGGAAAAAACCTGCCCGGAGCAGGTGGTTATTAGAGCTAACTCCAGTACGTTAAGTTCGTCAATCAGCATATTGCCTTATAGACGCGTGACAGTGTGTATAGACGTGTGTGTCAGTGTGTGTGAATGGTTATGTTTTGTTTTTTTTTTGAAAATCTTCGTAAGGCACTGATGGCCCGGGCCAACCGTAAGCACGATTCGCTGACTCCATCAACACCTAAGTACTAAACTCACCCTCCCCTCACACACCACAATTCTCGCGGGATCACCGCAAAGTATTTCTTTGGGGGGATGGGTTGCCTATTTTAGGCAGTCTCCATTCTTCGTCGCTCCTTTTCGTATCATCTCAGATCCCTCTGGATGCTTATAATGAGCTGACTCAGATTTGCCCTCTACTTCCAACATCACTAGTCCTCAGGTGGGGCACAGAACCTACTGCATCTCTGTACCTCGAGCATTGGTACAGCACGTATTTCGGGCCTTCGTCCAGATTTTTGCAGTTAGGGCACTCTGGAGTGTCCTCGTGCCTGAACCTATGAAGGTACTATCTGTACCCGCCGTTTCTCCATTCCGTCTCCTAGTCCAGTGCATTAGTTTGGGGATTGGCTTGTGTGTCCATCTCCCCTTGTTCGCCGTGTTCCATCTTTCCTGCCAAGTGGCTATTGATGCTGCACTCTCCGACCTTTGGATGACGTCCATTGACAGCATTCCCGCCAGTACTGTGACTGCCTCGTCCGACACCTGCGGAATCCAGAAATAGTGTGGAGTGCTCTGAGCCTGTAGGTGATTGATATCTTCCTTCGGAGGCCTTTCTGGGTTTCAACCGCTGATGCCCATATACGTACAGCATAGAGAAGTACGGAGGTTAAAACGTCTACCTGCTCTAGGTCCTCCTATGTAGAGTAGCATTTTGGCTTTTTCTGGCTAACATAATCTACGTGAGGTCCGAAGCCAAGCCTGTTGTCTACCATGGCCTTTGACTCGATACTAACGTTGTCTTCCTGGAATTTAGTAGACTTTACTATTTTCCGGCTTGTGATAAGCACATTCTATGTTTCTATGTGTCATATTGACGCTAGCGCTACGCGTCCAGCTGGCCACGTTCCCTATGGCTGCATTTGCTGCCGCTTCTACTTTGTATATCTCTTTGCTCACCACTATGATTCTGCATTCCTGGAGCAATTTTACTCAAAGCACCTCGTCGTACATTATGTTGTATGGAAGCTGCTGGCCGGGGTACAGATCTCAGTCTCACCAGGGTCACCAATTTACAAGACATTTTTTAATTTGCTAGGTCACAGGGTAAGCAGGCCAAGCCCCGATTCACACATGCACAGCCGAGATTGCTCACGCGGTCGGCAGGCTAAGCCCTGATGCATGGCACACTAGGTTTTGAGAAGAGGTTATGTTGAACACAATGTGCAACTTCTGGCCTCGAAGTTAGTGTTAGTAGGAAATAAAAAGAGTTAACCGACTTTCTTTACTAACTTTATTTATTCACATCCACTTACTACTCGCTACATTACACGATTTCCCTAAGTTAAGGCCCTACCGCACTGTTTGGAGCCCTAGCGTTCCGCTGCACATCCTAAGTCTCCTTTGCTCCGCCTTCTGTTACACACGTCTACTCACTTTGATACTCGCTCCAAAAGTGCTGGCTCGCTCGCCTGCAAGCCGTACGCTTGCCTCGGCCGCTCAACTTCGCCACGAGCATTCGCAACTTCGCCTCGGAGCTTTCGCTCTTCGCCGCCGAATTAAAGCTGCGCTCTCGAGGACGGTGTTGAGCAACCGATCAGCAACGCACGGTTGCTGCGGCGGCCGGCGGTTAAATTCAAACTTAATTGAATTTGGGCTCCTTGTCCTTAACTAACTCCAATAATACTACGAATTATAAGCTTAACGGCTTCTTGTCTTTAGTTAGGTACTCTCTTATTCTAATAATTCTTATAACTTACAAAACTCAACTATAATCTAATGGCTCCTTGCCTCTTATTTAGCTAATATCTTATTCTAAGAATAATTGCTTATAAAGTAACAAAACTAACTAATTTATAACGTCAACGGCTCCTTGCCGTGACTTAGGAAACATGGCGACTTCTTGCCGTCGATCCAGAACTGTGGGGTGGCTGACTCAAAAAGCCACCTCACAATGTTCCACAGGATTAGTCCCAAGACCGACCTTGTGGGATCCCTGCTGAGACAATGCAACTCCTAGTACCGTCTTCCATATCATAACTCAATACCCGATCGGACAAGGTCTTCCAGCTTAGATGCAATGTCTAGGCGGCCTCGGGCTCGTTGAGAGCGCCTTATCGCACGTAGGTCGCTGATTCCTCGTTCCACCAGTAGCAAGGTGATCCTCTTCTATTTGGCATCTTCCTTCCATAAGATGCCGTGCCATGTCTTCTGCTGACTCTGTTGTCCAAGTCCATTAAGTAGTTGTCATTCCATTTGGGGGGTGTTGTTTTGGGGTGCTGTTTTCTCCGTCTTCTCCCGTAGATCTCGAAATGTACTACCTGGTGGTCGCTGAATGTACATTCATCGCTGACTTTTCATGTGGTTAGCCTATAAAAGTGAACTGCTGAGCAGGGTGAGGTCTATAGTAGAGTTTCTACCGGCCTTGCAGTATGTAAGCTCCTGCCCGTTGTTTGCAAGTTCCACGTCGTTCGCCGCGAACTCTTCTAGCAGGCTGGTCCCTCTTGCGTTGGTATCCTTGCTTCCCCATTCCACGGCTCAGGAGTTAAGGTCTCCGGCTATGATGAGGGGAGCTCTGTTGCGAGAGTCTTCTGATATTCTGTGTGTGTGTGTTTTTTTTTTTATATGAGGGTAAAGCATTACAGGCCGAAAGGCCGTGTTGGTTTTGCACCCACGTAAAACCCATCTACTCTCCGTATCCCTCTCATGGCACCACCGATGGGTATCACTTAACGAGGGGGAGATGGCATGAAAGCCTCAGCTAGATTCTCATCTATGATTGTCGATTGCGCTGTCTTTCAGCGCGACGCAAGGATTTGATTATCTGAAACTGTGGTGGTAAGCTGTGGTGTGCAGCCATGCTACTTCGGCTGTAAGCTGGTATCCTCAGTGCCGGCGGCCAGACTATTGCAGCATTCAGGATAATCATCCTGGCTAATACTGCAGATTTCGACGCCATTCCCTCGACGAACTCCAGACTGTGCCTGAAAGAAAGCCGATGGTCAAGCATTACTCCCAAGTACCTGATGGCTGGCTTCAAGTGTATGGGACAGATGTCGATGTATATTTTGACTGTCTCCACTACCTTCCGGCTGCTGACTAGTACTGCCTCCGTTTTGTGGGCAGCCAGTGTTTACCACTTGACGAATAGAGGTGTTTGTTTTGTCGTCTACCGCAGCCAGCTCTTTGCTGATCGTAACAACCGCTATGTCGTCTGCAAAGCCAATAATGTGTGTACCTGCTGAGATGTCCAACCGGAGAACTGCGTCGTACATTACATTCCACAATGTAGGTCCCAGGACTGTGCTGACGCTGACGCTGTCCTGCAGTGGTGTCACACAGGAGCACACGGTTGGAAAAGTAGTCCGTAATCAAGCTTAGGTAGTGCTGCGATTTTTCCGGAATCCAAACTAGTGCTCAGATAGCCCTAATAGCCGATTGATGGCTTTCTTAAGCGAGGCTTTCCTCGCTCTGTAGATTTCCTGCATTTCCTGGCAATTGTTTCTCCTGCCATTGTTAGCGTCTTCTGGCTATATGGCACTCGCTTCTAGTCGTCTCTATACCTTGGTTCCACCAGTGAACAGGTCTGCAACCGTTTATCCGCCTTTTCTCTATTAGCATGGCAGCATTGCATGCCTCCTCTACCATTCTTGGTATATTAGTAACTGACAGCCATCGCCTTATTGCCATTTCGATAACCTGATTTCAATCTCAAGAAGAAAACGTCCACTATTTATAAGCAACGGTTAAAGAAAGATTGATGCTGTGAAAGTAGACCCCTGCAAGTTGAGCCACTTACAAGCTAACTGTCCTACAAAAACTCAAGTGAAAAAAAAACTTTTACTAAAATAGCAGCACACGTATGCATTTGTGTGTATGTGCGCACATATATTCAGAAATCCTTCCAATTCCTGCCGCAAACACTTGGCCTGCCAATACATAAATAGCAACACGTTTTCTTTATTAACTTCTGTGCTCGTAACCGATCTAAATGTAATTTTCAGCAGAAGATCTTATTGTGCAGTAGAATATCCGTTGTTTCAATCGATTTATTTATTTGATTTACAGCTATGGGTCAGCGGCGAAGAGGTGGCGATAGCTACGAAATTAAATATATCAATTAACACCAACAAACCGACGTCTGCCGATCCCGAGAGACCGGATGCCGTCGCTACAAAGTAGCAGTATTGGCCGCTGATATTCGATGTCTTTGCATTGCTGCGGTCAACGGCCACAGCGACGAAATCTGATGCCTCCCATGCGCTAAGTGACGGCATTCTGCCGTTGGCGCTGCCGTGGTGTGAAGGCTTTGGATAAAACACCAGCAACAACGCTGAGCGAGTTAAAAGACAAAAAAAATAAAACCTCAGCAACAACACAACACAGAACACAAAAAAACGTCAACAAGGGGCCGGTCTGCAACAGCTCTACAACACGAACAACGCACCACGAAAGATATGGGTATTTGAACATAACATTCTTGTAAGAGAGCGAACAATCGGCCAGAAATAAATAAATTATTATATCGACAAAAAAGCTAATTTTTTTTTCAACTTTTTACTGTTAATAGGGCCGCTGGAAATCAATTCCAGTATTTGGCGGCAAACTGGAAAATTATGTCTCGTGGAGACAGGCAGCCACCGCTACATTCTCCTCTTGAAGGAAACAGAAGTATTTTTTTGCGCGGCGTTTTAATTTTGATTTTAATAAAACACCGGCGTTGTACATTTTCTATTTAAAAACATTTTCTTACTGTTTTTCCTCTCGATTGATTTTTGTCTTGTCGTTTAGTTTATAGAAAGATGTGTTCAACATAGAAGCGTTTCTGTTGACCTACAAGACGACACTGTTGCTGTTGCCCAGTTATTGCTGACTGTGGAGCCCACTTCTCTGCGGTCAAAGAATGCAAATCGGCAATAAGCGCTACCTTCTGCAAGATGCGAAATACCAGAGCCTGTGCGCAGGAACTGGTTTCCGAAGCCGTAGCTCACTGCAGCACTCACACCAGCTAACTTGACCCCGTCACGGTCAGAGTTGAGGGGGTTTTCATCATCAATGACGAAAACGTCAGTATCACCGACAACAACGGCATCGCACAATTAGTGTCTGGAACATTTCTGGTATCATTCGACGACAATGAAACTTTGTTCACCAACAACTACGGCGTCCTGAGAATGAAACTAGCGGTATCGGCCTAGACACAGATCAACGTAACCGAAAATCAGGAGCGACTGAGTTTGCCGCCTCTCTACGAACTGATTGTGACAAGCCCCCAGCACATAGATAAATAAATGGCTGATGTAACTAAAAGATTGGAGCTGAAAGCAGGAATTCGGAAGGCCGAGAACGGACTTTGCTTAACCAAAAGAGAAGTTACCACCAATAAATCAAAATCTGCCGATCCCGCCGAGAGACCGGATGCCGTCACTACAAAGAAGCTGCATTGGCCACTGATATTTGTTGACTTCGCATTGCTGCCGGTCAACGGCCACATTGATGAAATCTGATGCCTCGTTAGCATTCTGACGTTAACGCTGCCATGGTCTGAGAGCTTTGGGTTAATTTAGCTTTTAGTATAGATTTTAGAGTTTAAAATTGAATCAAATAAAGTATACGTGCTAATAATGAATAATATTCGGTTTTGAATCCTCAGATCTAGTATTTCAGTCGTTCAGCATTCGCTCACACTAGTAACGCGATAGTTGTTAATTTACAGTTTACTCGGATGCATTTTGTTCGCAAGGCTCGCTCTCCAGATCGCTTGCCGTATTCATTGCCACGTTAAGTTCTAATGTGCCTGTAAAGCAGGTCCAATAGACGTCCAGCTTAGAGCGCGGCGACTAGATCATTAAGGAGGTCATCCGAAGTCAGGTCTAGCAAGCTTGTTATCCTAAGCGGATCTTGTCTGAAGTCAAGCGCACTTGGAGTTGCAGTAGCTCTATATGCCCAGTTAGGCCATTTTGATAACAGAGAAGAAGCTGGTGAGCAGTATACTGACACGAGGTTGAACTCGCCTCTGCCAGATCCGCACCGGATGATGGCGGCATGCAGTGACAGGACGACGTCAGTGGATGGTGCCTCAAGGTCCAGCTAATCAGGATTGCTGCTTCTGTATGTTATCTGTTGTGTGGGTGGCTGGCATTAAAAAAAAGTGTAGCTCTGAGAGTACCGTGTAAAGGAACACGTCTATGTTGTGGCGCTCGATGAAGGCGGAATTTGCATTCATTTTCGAGAAAACTCCGCTGGCGTTCCAAAGTTCCTTAGTATAGAACTTTGGTCGTTTTATTGACTATGGTTTTTTGTACTCGTAATTATAAACTGGCCAACAGTGGCTACAACTCAACGGCTAAGTTGGGACTGTTTTCAGCAAATGGATTAGATCGATTAGAATTGCCGCGAGCTTTGTCCTCGCTGGGCTGATTACCGCGCAGGACGCTGCCAAAATATTCCTGACAGGTAGAGAAGCTGAGAGCAGCCGGCGCTGCTTGGGGGCGGCAATCCCTGGAGTAGGTTACGTCTATGCCATTTGCCTTATGCTAATTTTTCTGCTGGAAGGCGTACGGCGTACTCTTGTTGTCTAGTTCCTTGCAAAACGTCGCGAAGCTGACGATGACCGGGACAGTTATTCTGGGCATTTTGAGGAAAGGACGCTCCTTCTGAGGCGCCGTCTGAGTGGTTTGCTGGTTGCTGCTTTGGCGCTTGTTGCCTGCCTGCCCTTGCGCGTGCTGCGTCTCAGAAAGCCGAGAAACGCGTTTGGTTCCTTTTTTTGCTGGGCTTCATTCGGGTCAAGAGTCAAGAGAACATAACCTTCTCGTTTTTTGCTACCCCTTTTTGGATTTAAACACTGCCTTTTGCCAGTTAGCTTGGGTAGATGATTCCTCAGAAAAGCCTGGAGTCCGGGCTTAAAGCGTGGGTCGAAATGGGGAGAGCCGGGACATCGGGGGTATGGGGACGACGATTTAAAAATAAACTATTTCCTCGATAGGTTCAAACTCGTGACTGACCACACTATTTGTTAACGACTCTACTCAACAGCAAAACTCGTTTTCTTTGTGTTTCAGTAGAACTTATTGTGCTATAGAATATTCGAATATTCTTAAAAAGACAAGTACCTCAAAATTGTAGTTTAAGTTGGTGGGTATAAAAAAAGTCCTCAAGAGGACTCGAGCACGCATAAACCACACTTCTTGCCACCTACTCAACAGCCATACCAATAATTGAGTCTTATTGAGAAAAAATCGAATTAAAATAGCAGCACACAATACAATACAATCGCAATTGCCATGCTGTTGATAGAATTCAATAAAGACGCGCAATGTAAGCCAATATTAATATAAGAGGTTTTTCACGGAAAAATATTATTAAATTTTCAACTTGGTTAGCAAATTTAATGATCTAACGCCGCTAAGGTTATTTTCTGCTGACCGATGTCTTATTGCAACGATTTTCAATTCAAGCCGCAATTATACACAAATACTCTATAGTGCATTAAGATCTATTGTTGAAAATTTAATCAATCGGTTAAGAAACACAAAAGTTTTTATTGAATTCTATCAACAGCATTGCAATTGTGATTGTACTGTTTTCTGCGCTGCGTGCATGTGCTGCTATTTTAATTTGTTTTTTTTTTATACCCTGAACCCATTGAAAATGGGTAAAACGGGTATAATGCTTTTGTGCAAATGTATGTAACAGGCAGAAGGAAGCATCTCCGACCTCATAAAGTATATATATTCTTGATCAGCATCAATAGCCGAGTCGATCTAGCCATGTCCGTCTGTCGGTCCGTCTGTCCGTCCGTCCGTTCGTCCGTATGTATGAAGGCAAGGATCCTAGAACCTATAAGAGCTAAAGACTTGAAATTTGGAACGTAGGTCCTACAAGCTCCTGCGCATTACGAGTTTGTTTCCGACAATCCAAATCTAGCCCCGTTTCCAAGTAATCGATTAAAATCAATATCGAAATCCTGTTTTTTGAGCCATTTCGGCAAATAATATGAGCTAGAGTCACCAAACTTGAAATTTGGCTTCTAGAATAGTATATATATATCAAGTATCTTTCATTTTATGCCTAAGGCCACCTCCCCGCTACCACCACAAAGCTACAAATCAAGTTAATTATACAACATGTATTGCCCATCAATTTAAGCCACAATTTATATACAATTGACTTTTTGAGAATACACAAATATTCTACATTCTATTCTACAATAAGATGTACTGTCGAAAATTTCATTAAGATCGGTTAAAAATCACGCACGTGTAAGCAGCAGCTAGCGCAAATTCCAAAAATTTCTGTATGCATATACACACACACATTCATGCGCGTCTGCTTTGAATTCTTTCAAAAGCTTTACAATTGCGATTGTATTGTTTTCTGTGCTGCTATTTTAATTGTTTTCTTTTTCATTAAAACTCAATTTTTGTGTGGCTCTTGAGTAGAGGCTGCGGCAAGTGGTGCGGTTAGTTGCGAGTACAAACCCTGCCAAGGGAACAATTTTTTTTTTATTTTAATTTTTCTTTATTACTACTAAAGCAAATGAGCGCCTAGTGTGAGCTGCATTTGGTGTTGGAAGAAGAGGGTTCAGACTATCCCCTAGTCGGGAGCTCCCGACTAGAACATCTTACTTGTTTCAGTTTCGAATAGTTGTTGGTTTGGCTGTTGAGTAGAGTCGGCGGCTAGTAGTGTCGTCAATTTCTGCTAAAGCAAACGAGCGCGTAGCGCGAGCTGCATTTAGTGTTGGTAAAAAAGGGTTCAGGTTATTCCCTAGTCGGGAGCACCCGACTAGATCCTCTTACTTGCTTTAACTTAAGTTGCTGACGTTTTGCTTTTATATGATTGTGCCATGTAATCGCGCGTTCGAGATGCGAGCCAAGATACTTCATAGAGATGTTTTGCGGCTGTGCTTGTTGAATGGTTAAACGAATAAAGTGGAAAGGTAAAATTTCATGCGTTGATGCTTCGGCTTATCGGGAACATTTAGGGTTAGAAAGGAAGAGCGTAAGAATAGATGAAATTCAGTTTTGCACGAAAATATGGTTGACTGGGATACACACAAGCACACAAACACTCATACATATACTCAAGAAAATTTCGATAGGAAAAAAAAGACAATGAAAAAGTGTTATTGATTGTGGAAGAATTGTCGAAATTGGTGCGCGTCAATACGTGGTACGTCCTGAACTGCCCTCGTTTGCCCGTCAATATGAAAACATATTGACTTATTGTAGTAGTACTATATATACATACATATATAAATATATATACATATATGTATGTATATAGCATTGATGAATATGAGTACTTATGTCTGTTAGTATGTATGTATGTACCGAAATATACAATATGCATATACAACACATACATACATAGTAAATATGGGAGGGAATAAGTTCAGGAATATAGACGTGCGTACGCAAACAATTATGTATATACATATATATGTATGTACATATGTATGTATGTATACATTTATAGTATGTTTACAGATAAATATGAGAATAAACAATCAATGTACATACATACATACATATGTGTGAATTTCTGTATGTATGTATGTAAAGATATTTATTTATATTGATATCCACTTTCTCAGTCGTTAGGAGCACATGCTTTCAGTAAGACTCAAGTGCGTCATTTACTGCAACGTATCTTTTTTTTCAAATTGTGCGGTGTCAATCAGAGATAAGATATCTTCTTATAGTTACAAGCATACATATATACATTTTTATTTACATATACATAGGCATGGACATATACATAGTTGTGCCCAAGTAATATTTGATTATAAAATACAAATTGTAATTTTTTCTGATGTGTGTCAAGCTAGTTTTTATGTATTTAATTTTTAGTTATTTAGTAACAAATAACAACTCAATACAAATATGCTGTACACCACAATCAATATTATACAAGAGTCAAGGATCAAATAACTCTACTAATTTAAAATGTATTCATGCCATGGATGGTCTAAATGAAAAAGTTAATGCTACCAGTATGGACATGCTTGGTAAAACAGAAAGTCCACAAGGATATGGCTTGGAAATTGTTAAAGAATTCAACAGACATATGAAGTTACTACAATGTGCGCATACCAGCATTTTGAATATATCACTGTTTACAGAAATATCAGTCAAAGTATCACCGGAATCATGCCTTCTAATTATAAACAGCAGCCTTATTGTTGTAACATGTAAATCCAGTATTGATGATGAGTTTCAAAGTATTGGTTTTGTTAATAAATGCTGTCCCCATGGTTACACATATGTCTCTGACTTAAATAAATGCTATTTACGTGAACCCGACTTCAATTTATACTCTTCCATTTTCGACAAACCAATGATTTTTGTCGATAATTCATTCGTATGTCCCAAAAATAATGTTTTAGTTGAATATGTGGTAGGGGCGAAAACAATAAACTTAAAAAAACAACAAATTTTACTTAAGGACTATGGCAGATCTTTTAAAAGAAACGAATTTTGCATTGAAGCTATTGAAGAGTTAATTCAAAATATAAACCCTCAAAACTACAAAAATAATGAGCAATTTTTAGTTCGCACTTGTCAACAACTTCAAATTTGCGATTCGGTACCGTGTCTTCGTAAGTGTTGTGCCGACGGTGAAATATATCACAAAGGAAATATGACGACTTCTTGTAAAAGCGATGAAAACGATTCTAAATTTCAGAGTCTGGCAACTATGAATCTCAGCGGAGTTTTCACGAAACCCTCAGGTATGTAAAATTTAATATTAAATTTATTGGTCCAAAGTACTATCTGCTTAAAATTTGCCCTCTCATTCTAAAAAATTGGCACTTAACAAGTATTTTTATTTATTGTAAATGGTTAAGGATAACAGGAAACATACATTTGAATGCAACGCAAAATGTTTAGTGTGGCTTTAGGCAATATTGAGACAGCTCTTTGCTTGTTTGCATGAAAATTTCCCATTGTCCAATATAATTTCATTCAAAAAGATAAGTAATCGAAATATTTTACATATGTTTTATTATTTTTATTCAGCTTCTTAGATGTAATATGTATTTGGTTTTTGAAATTTTCTTATAATAGAGTAAATTACACTTCTAAAATGTAATTGATTAACTTTAACGTAAATAAAGTGAAAACTTTATTTTCCGCCCTATAAAGAGGATGCAGAGATTGCTGGTGGTCTGACTTATACATTTTTATACCATGGACCCATTAAAAATAGGTAAAAGGGGTATAATGTGTTTGTGCAAATATATGTAACAGGCAGAAGGAAGCATCTCCGATCCCATGAAGCATAAATATTCTTATTAAGCATCAATAGCCGAGTCGATTCAGCCATGACCGTCTGTCAGTCCGTCTATCCGTATGTATGAAAGCAAGGAGATGTTGCATTTGACGTTATCGGCAGCACCGAGGGTTACTTAGTTGGTTGCGTGCGATATTATCGGCCACGCCGATATCTTTTTGTCATATGGTCAGAGTATGCGGGGTGAAGCTGGGCCCACGGTGGAGCCCAAATTTTTGAAGGGTGGCAACGCCAGACATGCGATCCACGGCGCCAAAAGCGACGATTGCTATTGGCCGCCCGGTTCGCTCTTAAAGAGACTATGAGGAGAGTGGATCGCATGCCCTTGGTATGCCCTTGGCCTTCATTTGGGCCATTGACCCAAAAAAATGCAGCTGTGCAGATGGGCAGCAACGGTGCCCGCCTCGCAAATGTATGCGTGTGCCGAAATTCGGCACCGATGGTGTTGCTGCCCAAATGTACGAGGGAGTTCGATTTGATCAGCGGTTAACGGCGGGCGTGCCAGCTCGAAGTGAGCATAAAATTTTTATATTGCATATCTGCTCAAAAGATTCGAATTTTTTCCCTTCTGGCAAGTTAAGCCGGCGCGTACTATCAAAAATAACTTAACAGACAAATAAAAATTTTGGGATTGTTTTTTTTTTTGCAAAATATAAAAAAATTAAAAGAGACTTAAAACTTAAGTGCGACGAGAGACGAACCAAATAAAACAAAAATTAACAGCTCCGGCAACAAAGGGACCAGCTCGCGCACCAGAGAGGCCCACGAAACATACCAAAAGCCAGGATTCGGCTCAGCGGCGCACACCAGCCATATCCGCGACGCCGCCAGCAAGCGTCGGCGCAACCCTGAAGGCGACGAGACGAGCCACCAACGACCGGGCTCCAACAACGAAGAAGCGGCCACAGGCGAGACCACGCCCACATCCCCCAAATGAGTCCGTTCCATTTTGCCCATCCTCGTTCGAGCCCTTGGCGGAGTCAGATGAAGACTCCTAATCGTACTCCCTGAAAAGGAACAGATTTTTTTTTGTTGTTAAATTTAGTTTTTTTTTTGCATTTATAAATTCCATCTATACATACATAGGCACTTACGCCGAGCTTCACTTTAGAGTGCGAACGGTGAGGGAAACTCCAAAGGTGATGCATCTGCGCCTGTAAAATACGAAAATTGAAAATGCTATGCTATGCTCACATACTTACCTAATTGGAATTTACCCATTTATATCGCCCCTTACCACCCCCAGAGAGCTCTTTAGGTAGGGTAAGGTAGAATTAAGCGATTTAATACAGATCTATATCACCTACCTGTTGCACGACTGATTATCGTGACATACCCAGTTTTAAGTATTTGAGTGGGCCATTGTTCCTAAATCGGCGCAACGATTGCCTCTAAATTGCCTCCTTGCGTGTTTCTTTTGCGGCGACTAGCAATATCTTTGTAGTATTTCGTCGCCTGTTCCATTTAGTGCTGTTAAAAAAAAAAAAAAATTTAGGAATTAATACACCTTGTCCATAAGTATAAATATATGCAACAATCATACGCACCCGGAGAAGAAATGTTCCGTGCATGAATACTAATTTATCTGAATAGAATCCTCGTGCAAATTAGAAAGAAATAAAAGAAATATTAATGCCAATAATTATAAGATTACACAAACCATTATACGCACCTGTGAAGTTAACGAAATCTCCACTTGCATGAGATTCTAGATAGCTGCAAGATAAATGCCATAAGCGATGATTATAATTATTATAAATTTTAAGAAAACGCAACCAATTATACGCACATATTGAAAGAAAGCATGTCCGGCTAAAGTAATATTGTTGGGGAGAGTGGGCATGATGGCCGACACGGGCTAATATAGGCCATTTAGTGGCCAAAATGAGGGAGACGAGTGTAGGCGATCGTCTCATGGTAGGGCGGGTACGCTGGGTCCGGAACCGGGGCCCGATCTGGAAGAGTAAGGTGGATAAATAGTGTTTTTTGTTAATGTATATTGAGTGTCTCACCTTTGTTGTTTACATTTTCATAGTTGTTACAGCTGTTTATTTTGTTCATGAGTTAGCAGTTCCGAATATTTGTTATCGATTATGTGGTTCATTTTGAGTAGTGTTGTGTGAGTCTGTTTTGCTACAGACGTGTAGCTTTGTTGTTATCGATTGTGCGGACTGCGGGCCAGGGATGGGACTGCACCCAGAGAATCCGATGAGCCAGCCGGCGCGGCCCACTGAGAAACAAGCAGTTACGTAACAATATGGCGCCCAAGTTGAAGAAGCACTCGGCTTCTTTGAAGTCGGTGTGTAATCAAAGAAAAATAAATACGATATAAAGGAAGGTACAGAGAAAAGGACTCCCTTGGCTTCAGGACCCACACCGCTGAAGTCTTATGTGGCACGAGTAGGTAGCTCATAATCGCGCAGCGTGTAGTGGAATCCGAGAAGCACGACGGAAGTAGAGGTTATCTGAATATCCATCCATAAGCATGAGGGGTTTTTCTTGTAGTGGTTGATGGCCGTTCGCATGTTGGCGAAACGTTTGCGACTGTCCATCATTCGCCTGGTGGTAGCCGCAACGACAAAGGCATCTCATGATTAAAAAAATGTGATATTAGGGTAGTTTAGTCAGATGTTATTTATTCAATTAGTAGTTTTTGGTCTCATTTTGTGTCAATGTTGGATGTATGCTGGACGTAGTTATACGAGCTTCGGAGACAGGTGACCCAGGACGATATAGAATCGAGCCTGCGCCGCATCTGTCACACAGCATATCCCAAGAATGGCCAGAAGAGCGACGGAGACGGATCTTGCCATGGTGTCCATTAACATGGGGAGTTTTCTTGTCGCGGTTGATGACGGTAAGTCACGTTTGCTAGTTGGCGAACGTTCGCGACCGTCCATCGTAGCCTGGTGGTAGCCGCCATGACAAAATAACCTGTGATAAAATGTGATATTAGGGTAGGTCTGACTAGAGTTTGTTTAATGTTTTCTATTTGTTTTGTCCCACTCTGTGTTAACGTTTGGTGTGTGCTGGCCGTAGTCAAATGAGCTTCGGAGACAGGTGACCCAGGACGATATAGAGCCGATCCTGCGCCGCACCTGTCACACAGCATACCCTAAGGGTGCACAGAAGTGCGACAGAAACCAAATAGCCTTCAAGGTAGCGTTCCTTGAATGCCGTTCGTCAGTCAAACTGACGAACTGAGCATTTGACGAATGCTTAAGTGTTGTCCACTGTCCAGATTATGCGTAGATTATTTAGCCTGTGTTAGGATTTGTCTTCTCTCCCCCAAATTATTTGAAACTTAATTAAAGTATGGAATATTATTGTTGTGAGTTGGTTTCGTTGTCGATATTTATTTAATTCTTCAGTTATTATTATTTGTAAGATCTGTTAGTGAAAGTGATTTATTTTTGTCGGCGATAGAGAATATTGTGGTTATTTATTTATTTATGTATCCATTTATATAAATTTAGGTAAATATTAGCAAGATTTGTCGTCGTTAGGGAATTTGGTGCAATCATCCATTAATTTATAAATAGTGGTATGGGTCGGTAAGATCAATATGTATTGGTGCTATTAAAAGTTAGGTTATTGCCTTGCGGTAAGGAGTCAATTATGGCTGAGGAACGGGGAGTTCCGAAGAAAGATATCCCGGCGAAGGGACCTCTAGGGAGTCTAGAGTTCCCAGAACCAACAATCGATTCCGTGATCAGCTCCGCAGTGATCGCGGCAATTGCACAAGCTCACCAGACCTATCTGCAGGCTCTACCATCTGGCATCAGCGAGTCCATCCGAGATGAGTTGCGAACGGGTTTTTTAGAGATGATGAAGGACATCATCGACGTGCTCAGACCGTTGGATACCCACGCCAGACAGCCAGATTCGGAGCCGGTGACACCAAGACACATCGCGCCGGACGCGGAAACAGGTGCCTTCCCATATGACAAAGAGCTCCAGAGCGGAGCGTATTCGCCGTCGGTACCGCCGAAACCACATAGACAAGGCGTGCGTAGGAAGAGGGATACACCCCCCAGACCGAGGTTTGTCGGGAGTCCTCAGGTTAGGAACGGGCGCAGCGTCAACAACCGAAACTTCCGGGTGGAGGACCAAAGAGCTGGTGATTTTCCGCCGGAGGCGGACGATAACGAAATTAAAAGGGAAGCCCTTGGGAGTGTTCCATGCGAAGGACGGGTGTAGATCAGGGTCGTGGGTGTGGCCTACGTTGGGCATCGTTATTAGCCGGCTGGGTCAATCCATGAAATGCGCACGCAGATTCCTTGTAACGGTCCTTCATGTCGTTACAATAATCTGCGTGGTGATGTTGCATTTGACGTTATCGGCAGCACCGAGGGTTACTTAGTTGGTTGCGTGCGATATTATCGGCCACGCCGATATCTTTTTGTCATATGGTCAGAGTATGCGGGGTGAAGCTGGGCCCACGGTGGAGCCCAAATTTTTGAAGGGTGGCAACGCCAGACATGCGATCCACGGCGCCAAAAGCGACGATTGCTATTGGCCGCCCGGTTCGCTCTTAAAGAGACTATGAGGAGAGTGGATCGCATGCCCTTGGTATGCCCTTGGCCTTCATTTGGGCCATTGACCCAAAAAAATGCAGCTGTGCTGATGGGCATCAACGGTGCCCGCCTCGCAAATGTATGCGTGTGCCGAAATTCGGCACCGATGGTGTTGCTGCCCAAATGTACGAGGGAGTTCGATTTAATCAGCGGTTAACGGCGGGCGTGCCAGCTCGAAGTGAGCATAAAATTTTTATATTGCATATCTGCTCAAAAGATTCGAATTTTTTCCCTTCTGGCAAGTTAAGCCGGCGCGTACTATCAAAAATAACTTAACAGACAAATAAAAATTTTGGGATTGTTTTTTTTTTTGCAAAATATAAAAAAATTAAAAGAGACTTAAAACTTAAGTGCGACGAGAGACGAACCAAATAAAACAAAAATTAACAGCTCCGGCAACAAAGGGACCAGCTCGCGCACCAGAGAGGCCCACGAAACATACCAAAAGCCAGGATTCGGCTCAGCGGCGCACACCAGCCATATCCGCGACGCCGCCAGCAAGCGTCGGCGCAACCCTGAAGGCGACGAGACGAGCCACCAACGACCGGGCTCCAACAACGAAGAAGCGGCCACAGGCGAGACCACGCCCACATCCCCCAAGTGAGTCCGTTCCATTTTGCCCATCCTCGTTCGAGCCCTTGGCGGAGTCAGATGAAGACTCCTAATCGTACTCCCTGAAAAGGAACAGATTTTTTTTTGTTGTTAAATTTAGTTTTTTTTTGCATTTATAAATTCCATCTATACATACATAGGCACTTACGCCGAGCTTCACTTTAGAGTGCGAACGGTGAGGGAAACTCCAAAGGTGATGCATCTGCGCCTGTAAAATACGAAAATTGAAAATTAACACTTGCGCGAACTATGCTCACATACTTACCTAATTGGAATTTACCCATTTATATCGCCCCTTACCACCCCCAGAGAGCTCTTTAGGTAGGGTAAGGTAGAATTAAGCGATTTAATACAGATCTATATCACCTACCTGTTGCACGACTGATTATCGTGACATACCCAGTTTTAAGTATTTGTGTGGGCCATTGTTCCTAAATCGGCGCAACGATTGCCTCTAAATTGCCTCCTTGCGTGTTTCTTTTGAGGCGACTAGCAATATCTTTGTAGTATTTCGTCGCCTGTTCCATTTAGTGCTGTTAAAAAAAAAAAAAATAAAAATTTAGGAATTAATACACCTTGTCCATAAGTATAAATATATGCAACAATCATACGCACCCGGAGAAGAAATGTTCCGTGCATGAATACTAATTTATCTGAATAGAATCCTCGTGCAAATTAGAAAGAAATAAAAGAAATATTAATGCCAATAATTATAAGATTACACAAACCATTATACGCACCTGTGAAGTTAACGAAATCTCCACTTGCATGAGATTCTAGATAGCTGCAAGATAAATGCCATAAGCGATGATTATAATTATTATAAATTTTAAGAAAACGCAACCAATTATACGCACATATTGAAAGAAAGCATGTCCGGCTAAAGTAATATTGTTGGGGAGAGTGGGCATGATGGCCGACACGGGCTAATATAGGCCATTTAGTGGCCAAAATGAGGGAGACGAGTGTAGGCGATCGTCTCATGGTAGGGCGGGTACGCTGGGTCCGGAACCGGGGCCCGATCTGGAAGAGTAAGGTGGATAAATAGTGTTTTTTGTTAATGTATATTGAGTGTCTCACCTTTGTTGTTTACATTTTCATAGTTGTTACAGCTGTTTATTTTGTTCATGAGTTAGCAGTTCCGAATATTTGTTATCGATTATGTGGTTCATTTTGAGTAGTGTTGTGTGAGTCTGTTTTGCTACAGACGTGTAGCTTTGTTGTTATCGATTGTGCGGACTGCGGGCCAGGGATGGGACTGCACCCAGAGAATCCGATGAGCCAGCCGGCGCGGCCCACTGAGAAACAAGCAGTTACGTAACAGAGACTTGAAATTTGGACCGTAGGTACTCCTAGTGCCCGCGCAGTACGAGTTTGTTTCCAATAATCGATAACTTGCCCCGTTTTCAAGTAATCGATTAAAATCGAAATTCTGGTTTTTGAGCAAATTTGGTAAATAATAAGAGGTAGAGTCACCAAACTTGACATGTAGCTTCTAGAATAGTAAATATATATCAAGTATCTTTCATTTTATAGCTATCGCCACTCCGCTACCACCACATAGCTATAAATCAAGTAAAAACACTTGTTTGTATTGCCCACCAATTCAAGCTACAACTTTAGTGCAATTATCTTTTTGAGAATACACGAATATTCTATAGTATAATAAGAACTTTTGTTGAAAATTTAATCAAGATCGGTTAAAAAGTTACAGAAGTTATTAAAGAAAATGTGTTTGGGGTAGCTAACGCAAATTGCAAGAATTTATGTATACATGTACACATACACATTCACGCGCGTCTTTATTGAATTCTATCAACAGCATTGCAATTGCGATTGTGTTTTTTTCTGTGCTGTTATTTTAATCCTTTTTCTTCTCATTAAGACTCAATTGTTGGTGTGGATGTTGAATAGAGGCAGTTGCAAATCGAGAGGAAACAGTTTTTTAAAATTATTTTTATAACTGTTAAATTAATCGACTATGTAGCGCGATCTGCATTTAGTGTTGGTAGAAGAGGGTTCAGGCACTAACCAAATAGCATATAGACTGGACAAATAGTACTAATGACGGGGACAAGCGTTTTCCGTGCGGCTGGTCCAAAGTCGCCTTCGTTTTTGTTCGGGTTCGAGACATGCCCGCATGCTCTAACAGCAAGAGAGTTAGAATACATATGACCTGTGTCGTAGAACGACATCGCTGTCTTTTTATTCGCTTTCTCTACAGGAAACTGCTTTGGCTTACTCTCAGTGCTCTTTCCATAGCAAATTGTCGTTTAAATGTTTGTGTGTGTATGTGTCCGCACAAGCAAAAATGACCACAATTTAAATTTTTTTCAAATGTCGGAGGCATTTCTTCCCTTTTGCGAAATTCTTGCAATTTAGTTCGATATTGTTGGAAAGGGTACCTAAGCGTTGGCATGTGTGCATTTAAAAGTTTTTGGACTAGCTACTCACGCATACTTGTATATTTTGTATATGAATAGAAGCACTTATGCGCTTGTGTGCCTGTTGGTCCCTGCCTGCCTCTCCGATGCAGATTTGACAATATTGTGTGATTTCTGAATTTCGAGCTCTACACACACACACAGATACAAATGTGTGTGAATGGGCAGATCATGGGCGCAAAATTTCAAAATATCATTATTGGCAGGCGTTTGACGCGCGCCCTTTTTGTTATGATTTGGGGTTTGAAATCAATTCATCACCCATAGAAGTGTTTTACCTTTCATATTCATTAGTTACATAAGGATTAATTTAATTAACAATAGTAATATTAGTTTCATATATAATGGTAATTTCATCATACTTTAACATAACATTTTTAGTTTGATTTAATATAGCATTTTCGCTTTTAGTTGAAGTTTTGAAAGAACTTTTTGTTGCCATTGTTTATAGGAGTATGTTTTCAAGGTAGCCTCTAATGTTACTGTTATTATTTTATGTCTTGGTCATAAGTCTTCTACTGCTCCTAAAATATATATTGCAATCATCCTTTATCCTTTAAAACATTTATTTTTTTGTCAGTTGTCCATTCATTGGCTTTTTTCCTGAATAATACTTTATCACCTATGTTAAATGGACGTTTTGTTTTCGCGTGCATGTTATAATAATATATTATATTCATTCTGTATTGCACATGTTCCCGGGGTTAGCATTGTACTCAAGGATGCTATATTGATAATTCGTTTTTTCAAAACAGCTTTTTAAAACATTCTTTGCAATCGCCACTCCCTGCGGTAATCTTGGAACCAATATCATATTACACTCATTAACGAAGTTTTTAAGCAAAAGAATTGAATGGATTGGTAACACATTTTATTTTGGCTAGGTAGCCAAAGTTAGCTAAAGTCTTCTTTAGTGGACCAATAACATTTTCAACAGATTTTCCTTTAAGTTAATTACCAATCAGAAAATGAAAGTACGCATCAAGAATAGAAAGTAAATATTTCCCCCCATATAAAGAAATGTAAATTAGTGCTAAGTGAATAGGGCATTTTGAAATACAATCTTCTATTAACGCTCCTTTTAATTGTTTCACATATTTTATAAGCGAGCACGGGCGAGCATTTTTTTCATACCCAAATGAGATTCATGGAGCTTTTTTAGTTTCTGTAACAAACAACAAAGTCACAGTAGTAATTTTCAATTTTTGCTAAAATGTTACGGTAGCAATCAAAGTTCTTCTCTTATAGGCAAGCTGAACGAGTAACTATGTGGACACATTGCGGGATTTCATATCCTTCAGGAAATTGACTTCGTGCTAGACAGTCCATAACTAGTTTGTATTTTACAGAGATTTTTGCATATTTAAGCAGGTATAAAACACATTCGTTGTAATCGCATGGTTACTGCGTCAATACCTCGACGTAATGGAACTTCAAAGGATTTTTGATCAGTTTCCACAACAAATTCTCGACCATCAACATAATAACGTTTTACAAGCGAAAACAATTGCTCGAAGCTTTTTTTCGATTCGGGCCTACTTTTAACCATTTGATTCGAAGCAAATTATCAAGTTTGTTTTGATGTTCCCTACTCAATTCAAGCGCAACATCAATGCTACTCAGATTTATGTTTTCGCTATAGTGCAAGACAGGTGTGAAATAAACTTTTCCAAATATTAAAAAGTCGAAGGATGCGCAACACACCTTGCCTTGTCTTCAGGAGTTTTAATGTAACATTGCATCAAGAAGTTTTTTTTTTTCTTTTAAATGCCCTTCTGACATATATCAACTTACTGCTTTAAATAATTGAACTTTGTTAGGATGAAAACGAGGCCCGTTACATTTTGCATGCTTTAGCACTCTTATCAATGCTTCTTTATGTTACTCACAGGTGTTACCTAATATCCTGATGTCGTCAAATCACATGTATAGTATATATATTGGTATATCACCAAAAATTTTAAGCGTGTTCTTTGAAACATTTCAGGTGCATCATAAATACCATATTGGCACATGATTAAATTTGTACCTACCAAACGGGGAAGGTCTGTCTAGTTCCGTGTGATTGTAAAATTTATTTAGGAAACAGTTGTGCCACAAAATCATCTATGGCCGAAATTAGGTAGTGAGTGATCTCGTTAAATTGTATTATTTAATGGCTTGATGTTCAAGCAAAGCGTATTCTTCCATTTGGCTTTTCTACAATTTGCAAATTGTTTACCCAGCTGAAGGGATATGTCACTGGCAAAATAATTTCATCTCCTTTTTTTCTAGTGTAGCACTGGCTTTCCATATTCCTTCAAGATAATTACATATTTGTTGGGCAGCTTGCCTAGCCCCTCAAGGTTACACTCGGAATCAATGTTAACATATTCAATAAGAATTAATTAAACAGATGACTTGAGTCCTGTTGTTGTTTCACATTTTGTGGCCCCAACTAAAATGCTTGCTTATTTCTGAATCCAAGTCAGTTTTAGTCAAGCTATAAATCCTTAACTATATTGATACGAATACAGTTGACATTTACGTCAATATCAACAATATATATAACGTTCTGGCCATTGATTTAAAAAAATGGCGTCAATTTAATATATTCAGTCCGCACTCACTTATTTTAAAACTTAATTTGTTGTTATCTATATGATTTTGGTCTGACTCTAACAAGTAATTGATGTTTCAGTTTTTCGTTTGATGTTGCTGTTGGTATCCGCTCGCTTCTTATGCTGCTTGTAAAATTTCCAGTGGTCTTGGTGGAATAATGCTCTGCAATTATAACAAGGAGGAACATTATTTTGTAGAAGTTCGCTGTTATTGGCTGCTACTTAAAAAGTTGTACACTCGGTGATAATATTCTGCAACTGTCGTGCACACCACCGTCGCTATCGGTCCAGACAACCATAAAAATTTGGCAATCTTTTGCGTCAGGTTCTCGTGGCCGACATGTACATAAGGAATGCACTTTTCCCTTTTGCCCACAAATATGCCAGTTATGAGCATTCAAGTTCTAGTAAAATTCTTTCCATTGCGTTCATTATGGCTCAATAATCAAATTTTCCATTGCTGCCACCTGTAATAAGTATGATTATATATATGCCGTAGAATGGTTTCCTATCAGCTCATCCTCCTGCGCTTCCACCACCGTGGCGCCAGCCTTACGTTTCCTCGACATTGACATTCTTTGCTTCAGCTTTAATTTTCGACTGACTGCAATTTCACAATTATGCTCGCACAATACATACAGTATTGGCACACGTCTTCCTGACGTCTCCGAGTCAAAGACTATATTTCTCTCGCTCTAATGCACTGTCGGGTCGAGGCTACGCAAAACAGACAACTCTGTTGGGCTCGCAAAACCACGTGTTATTTTGAGACAGACGACGCAAGTAGGAAAAGGATAAAGGAAGAGAATAACGGACATAGAGAAAACGCTCAACATCGTCTGCTTTGGACTTCTTTCATTAGCGATGATACATTTCATTAGAGATCGTACTTACGATGCGACACGGCCTTCCTGACCATCACACGTCCTCGTGTGTTACAAAAGTCTTCAAAACAAAATAGCAGATTACGTCAAGTTTAATCCGAAAAGATCATCAAATTAACTAGATAGTTCAATCGTTCATATTTTAGATTTAATGATTAAATAATTTTTTTTTTAAGTGGTCTAACTAATGGCAGATGATAATTCTTGAAGTCTCTAGGTATCCATTAGATAGATAATTCCCAAAGGCTCATGTTATTACGTATCCAGGACACTCACCGATATAGGCTCTTACCACAATGATAATCACCAGGCAACAAACAAGTCAACACATTAACTCGTGTACCCATTTGCGCTGGCAACCCAACATTACGGCTTGACCCAAAGGTCTGGTGTCTGGCATACCGCATTGAAGTCCATCAATGCCCCTTACTAGTTGGAATCCACCAACTCGTGTGACGTCTCTTTCAACGTCGTATGACGTCTCTTTCAACGTCGTATGACGTCTCTTTCAACGTCTTCATTCTCATTCGAGTCAACCAATGTATCGTCAACGTCCTTTTCAACGTTGAATCTTTCATCACACAGTTCTTAGGGAATCTCTTCTTTTGGCATACTTCTCAGAGCTTCACCAGAGTACTTGTAAGTTCGCTTATTTACTAAGGACTTCAAAACATATTGATCTCCTTCTAGAATCTCTGCCACCAGGAATAGACCCTTAAACTTTTGATCCAACTTTGTTTGATGTCTCTCCTCGTTCTCAAGCAAAACATAATCGCCAACTTTTAATCTATTAAATTTAGCTTTGTTTTTGTCAAACCTTCTTTGTCATATATAGCGTTCTTACTTATGTTTTCTTTTGCCATTTTCCTTACAAAATTAATATCAACTTTATTGTCGTCTTCGACTATAGGTAACATATTAAATGGCCTCGCTTCTTTTCCAAAGAGTAATTCTAGAGGACTAGATTTAGTTATACGATTTATTGTACAATTTATGGCTAACTGTATTTCGCCTAAAGCGTCTTGCCAAGATCGTTGACTACTTTCGACAGCGGCTAACATGCGTTTTCAATCATTCAGTGTCGTCTTACGCGCTCTACCGCCTGTTGTGCGATAAGCGCCTGTGCCACAAGTGTAATTCTATTTTTAGTGTAGAACAAAACTCATTAAAACTTGTTCCAGTAAAACATCTACCCTGATCTGCAATGATTCGTGTTGGTACGCCAAATACCGATATTGCTGACCTTGCAGCGTCTATGCAACGTTCGCTATTAATATTTATGGTGTGGTGAAGGTAAACAAATTTAGTAAATGCGTCTATTTGAACTATAATATACTCCTTTTGATCCTTTTTACCGCTTAATTTATCAGTGATATCCACATGAATCGTATGCCATGGAATGTCTACCTTCGATATGGGGTGAAGTTCGATTGGCAACTTTCCAGATAGAGGCTTGGTCAGTTTGCAAGTTATGCAATTATCTACGAAATTACGAACGTACTTCGCCATATGCTCAAACCAATAAAGTTCGTACATTTTGTCCAACGTTTTTTTCCAATCAAGATGTACAATGGCCTCATGGACATGATTCACTACAGACCACCTAAAGAACGCATCTAGTTTTACCGTTTCTCTTGGATTTTACGAAATAAGCATTTCTCGAACTGTATTAATATGTTATCTTCGCCAAATCCGAGAAATTTCACGGCCAATATAATATCGTATTCAATGTAACTGTTAGACTAAATGAAATAACTTCAAAAGATTATCCACTGATAATGACATTGACATAATTTATAAAATGCTTGTTTCTGCATTTTTTCCGATACCCTTTAAAACTACAATATTATTCGTGTCCCCGAGAGTCGCTGAGATGCAGATTCCTTTACAAGAGAGCACTCGGCTCCTGAATCAAAGCAAAATGGAAATGACTCACCAGATGAGATCAGAATACCAATTGGGCTAGCCACATTACATAAGTTTACACGTTTCTCATCCATTTTATTTTGAGTGGTTGATTCCTGACATCCAGTACAAGCCGATGCAATATGTCCAGGAGCTCCACACTTGTAACAAGTAATTACTCTACTCTTTCCTTCAGATGAACGGCTAGAATTTGGATTAGATCCTTGCTGGGGCTTAACGTTGTTTTTTCTTGAACGGCAGTCAGCAAATTTGTGGCCCATTTTTCCGCAGAAGTGACATTTTACGGATGCATGCATACGCTGTCTTTTGCTTGCAATAATCTACTCACTCATACAGAGAAACGCTCGTTGGACTACCATTGAGAATGTTAAAAACAGTAGCTGCTGGAGTTTCATTGCCTTCGAATCGTTGCAAAAGCAATTCCTTAAACTCGTCCCACGTCATTCCAGAGAAACAAATTTGTGGTAGCCAGTTAGAAGCGCTACCTTCCAGTGATTTACTTAACGCAATAAGCAAGGCACTGCCATCCAGAGGGTTTTCTGATAGAATGAGGTCCACCGTGGAGCACCAAGCAGCTGCACTTGCACCAACAGAGTCGGGATTAAACTTTGGTAGTACAACTGCATTTTTTTCGCCTGGCATTGACTGTGCGCCTTTAACAGCATTTATAACTTCGATCAGATTGCGATGCTGCGTCTCCAAAAGTGTGCACAAACGGTCGTCGGAAATGTCTTGGCGTGGAAGTGATCCCACTTCTGATGTCGTAGAATGGTTTCCTATCAGCTCATCCTCCTGCGCTTCCACCATCGTGGCGCCAGCCTTACGTTTCCTCGACATTGACATTCTTTGCTTCAGCTTTAATTTTCGACTGACTGCAATTTCACAATTATGCTCGCACAATACATACAGTATTGGCACACGTCTTCCTGACGTCTCCGAGTCAAAGACTATATTTCTCTCGCTCTAATGCACTGTCGGGTCGAGGCTACGCAAAACAGACAACTCTGTTGGGCTCGCAAAACCACGTGTTATTTTGAGACAGAAGACGCAAGTAGGAAAAGGATAAAGGAAGAGAATAACGGACATAGAGAAAACGCTCAACATCGTCTGCTTTGGACTTCTTTCATTAGCGATGATACATTTCATTAGAGATCGTACTTACGATGCGACATATACAATAAGAGAATAATTGAATTGTTGATACCTGTGCTATTAGAGGAAGAAAGTTCTTCTTCAGAACTATCGATGTCATTAGGATTTATATCGATGATCCTAAATCTTTTTATTAAGTAAGTTAGATATTTCAATTTTAAACGGCTTTTAGTTGTGTTTTTATATTTAGTAGTTGTTGCATGAGGAGTATCAAAGAAATCGATAGTCTGGGTCGGTATATCGATGAAGGCCACAAATTAGCTTACGATGCCCAAATGTTGCCGATCTTAGTATCCACGGCGTTGATTGAAAAAAGTGGGTGAGCGTTGGCGATTGGCCACCCGATTCGCTTGGAAGAAATGAGTGACACCCCGTTCCCTTTGGGATGCCTTTGGTCTTCCAAAGTCAATGACCGAAATATGCAGTTGCTCACATGTGCAGCAACAGACGACGCTCGAGCTGTGCGCATCCGCAGTTGGTACACGTTCCGGCGCCCCCCAAAAATTTTAAAATTTATAAATAAAAATTTTTCCGTGGTCACCAAACACGTTCCAGGTGACTTCTTAATGATAATAGCTTGTGAAGTTGGGTCGAAAGTACACAGCAAGTTCCCCAGTCCCACCCTTTTTCGGCTGTCGGTCATTCAGCCACTACCGTCGGTTCCGGGTTCCGCGGAATAGTCTCTAGCCCAGTTCACTTTTAGACAGTCATTATCCGAGGGGATAAATTATGCGATTAGGGAGGAGATCGTAGCCGGAATACATAACATCGTCCTTAAGTTGCAGGCGCACGTAAATCTGAAGCCGCGGGATCTCTGCCGGTTAGGACAAGTGCAGTTCTAACTACGGGGCCGAATAATCTTGGTGCCATACCCCATAGCAGCTTAAATTAACGGAGGCCCACAGGGTCAAAGCCATAGCGTAGTAGCCTAGAGGATAGAATGAACAGTCCCGAGATAGATTGTGAATGGCGTAACCCTATGTCTTTTCCCGGATGTGGGGGACATAGCAGAGCCGAGGGAAAAGAACCGTCAGACCACCTCGACACCCACCTCGATCACCTCGTAGAGGAAGTGCGCACACTAACAGAACTGGATGCTAGAACTGTGGAAGTGTGGCCACGATTTAAGAGACTGTCTATCCACAGAACGGGGACTGTTTCGTTTTAAATATGGTTGTCCAGGCACCATTTACCATCTTGGTAAAAATAGCAAATTGAATTTTATTCAGCAATCAGCTCCTGAAGAAAGGTGGAGGAAATATTAAGAGATAATAAATAAGATAATTGATGCTAGGCAATTAGGTGGGATGCGAGCGAGCGTTAGTCTGCTGGAAAAAGTTATGGTGCAACCAAACGTTTCGAAAGACGGAACGGCCGGAGGAGAAGATAGATCGCTTAACAGTCGGGTCGAACTCCCAATCTGGTATGGGGAGTACTTTAAAAATATAAAGTTTTTTATCTGCCCTTACTTGAAACAGCGAGCATAGCAGGGACTAATTTTTGGCGAGTATTTAACCAGGCCCCAGACGTTTTGGGTCCCGAGAAGCTAATCCGCACGGTAAGCCAAGTGCAAGAGTTTCTGGCCGTGTCGATGACGCACTATGGAAGTAGACGAAAAACTCGACATTGAGCAGGATTCCTGGGACTTGTTTAGGGAGGAAAGGATAGAATTGGAAGCGGTCAAGCGGAAGTTTTTGTCTTTTGAACAAAGTGGATTGGGAACGCCACTTAGAGAAACATACCATCGACTTAGTGGAAGGTGCCCAACCGTTCAGCGATGCAAAAGGTAGTAAATAAATAAAAATGAAGTGAACAAAATGTTGAGCTTGGCGGCAATAGAAGAGTGCAACAGCCTATGGACTAAACGCACGGCAGTAGTGCTGGACCGGGTAAAAACCGTTTTTAAGGTACTTCAGACGAGTGGGACAATGCTTAAAGGAAACAGATCTCTCCATCGGGTTGCACAAATCTTAATTTTGCTTCAAAGCCTTAAAATATCTTGGGTTTTTTATTGGTGGCGGCACGCTTCGCATGAGCCGCGAACGGGTTATAGCGAATGGGTTATAGCTATTATGCTACATTTCGCGACCATGGGCTCACCACTGACGGAAATGCTGAAGAAGGATAACAGCAAGTTTGTATGAAGTGAAGAGGCGATACAAGCTTTTGATCAGCACCTGTACTTGTACATGCGGACTTTTCTAAACCATTGCTCGTGCAATGCGATGCGTCTCAGTCCGGGGTGGCAGCGGTGTCGTTCCAAAAGGGCGACGGTTATTAGGAACGACCCTTAGCCTTCTTTTCAGCCAAGTTCAACAAGCACCAACGGAACTATTTCATCCCTGAAAAGGAGGGCTTAGCGTCAATATTGGCCATAAAGAAATTTAGACCCTATATAGTGGGTATACCATTTACGTGCATCACTGACCACTCTCGATTTAAATGGTTGATGTCCATTAAGGACCTAAGCGTGAGACAAGCCGTTGGTCATTGCAACTGCAAGACTATGAATTTACCATTTAGCACCGTAAAGGCAGGGAGAACGTAGTAGCCGATACCCTATCACGCAGTATAGAAGCGGTAGGCAGTGAGCTAGAGAGTATGCTAGGATTTGTGACCACCGAGTTCAAGTCAACTGAATATCAGGCGCAGCTCGAACAGGTACGACGGAAGTGACCAAGTGACCGTATGAAAAGCTTTTCATTGATTTTTTGGGAATTACCCACTATCAGAGCTAGGGCACGCGTAGATCTTCGTTTTAGTCGATCACTTCACGAAGTTCACGTTTTTAATAGCGATGCGGGATGCTACGTCCTCTAACGTAGGGAACTTCTTGGTCATCTAAGTCTGGAGTAGCCCAGGTTATCCACTTTGATAACGGTATCCAATTCATATTAAATACTTTCCAAAGTAGGATCAAAGTCTTCGGAATCTCGCATATGCGCACAGCGTCTACGCGCCACAGAGTAATGCGGCAGAGCGAGTTAACTGCACCGTGTTGCCGACAATCACCACAAGTGATTACCTTCCAGAATATAAGTGTATATACGCAAAGCGATATACACGGCGACCAGTTGCAAGGGAAACCAATCGGAGTCTACCATGTAAAAGATATAAGTGCGTAGAAGAAGGTTGTGGAGGGCGTCACGTGAGGCGCTTCCTGCGACAAAAAGGGGCAGGCTGGTCCGATTGGGCGCAAGCAGGAGGAAAAGAGCAAAGACCCCTTGCTTCCAATGCTTCCGGCAGCATCTTCGCGTCCTTGGTAATCCTTGGGTGATGTTGCATGGGGAATCACAAAGAAATCGATAGTCCGGGTTGGACCACAATATCGCTGATCACAATATCCACGGCCCTTGGCTTTTCATGTCGTGGACCGAAATATGCAGTTGTGCGTATGGGCAGCAACATACGAGTTCGTTGCAACAGCAACATTCGAGTTCGTTGTTGCCTATGGCAACGGGGAGTCTATTTTGATTGGTCGAGTACTGTGCGCAACCGCAGTTGGTTATAAATATACATATATAACAGGTCGGAAATTCCCGAATAGGGGATAACCTGCACCCTCTTCTACTAACACCAAATGAAGCTCGCACTACGCGTTCGTTTGATGCGAACTCGCAACAAACCATACTACTTGCCGCCGCCTCTACTCAACAGCCACACCAATAATTGAGTCTCAATGAGAAAAACAACTGATTAAAATAGCAGCACAGAAAACAATACAACCTCAATCGCAATGCTCTTGATAGAATTCAAAGAAGACGCGCATGACAAATCTTCACTAAAGGAATCAAATTTGGAGTCGAGATGCGCCTTTCCTGAAGTCGTAATAGGTACATGCTAGATTGCGGCGCGGCGTAACAACATTACTATCAATTTTGTACATATAACATTTTTTCCTTGTTTTTCACTGCATATACTTATAATGCCTAACTTTTGTTTAATAGTTAGTGAAACCTGCATTTGGCTTTATTAATTTCTTATCTCTTAACCAATGTAAAATGGGTATACTGATTTAGTGCAAAAGCAAGCACTTTTGACCCCATACAATTTTCTTGCTTAGGACCAATTGCCGCGTCCACCTAGGAATAAATATAGAAATGAATGTAGATAGAGGGTAGAGTGTATCCTTCGATGTACAAGGTACATAATTTATTATCGATAGCTCGTGATGCTCTTTTTCCCTTGACAAAATGAGCGAATGGATCTTCTAAGCATAAATAATAAAGAAACGTACAATTTAAAATAATCAAAACAAAAGGTAGACGATACGAATATTTGAATGAAGGATAAAATAGAAATAATGATCCGTTGTTAGAAGTTGAAATCGGGTGCCTTGCAGAACCAGAGGTTGCTTAAATGTTACTATTAACACAGCTCTGATGACAATGTAATTCGAATTATTAAATTGCGGCGTTTAGTGATCTTAAGGCGCTTCCACAAGTTCGTGATAGATGGCTTTTTGCTCAAAAAAAATGTGATATTGCACCAAAAACAATTTCAGAAGGTATTGATTAAAAGGGATAAGCTGATTTTTGAACGGAGAATAGTATTTTTAATATGCCTAAAGATGGAATAAGGTTATTCTAATCAAATCAGAAAGTAGGTGATCATAGCAATAGCAAGGCAAAATCAATATCTGTAATGACAGAGTTTAATATTTTGGAAAAAATTATAATAATAAAATAAAATATTTTAAAATCCCAAGGCGTACCCCATCCGATTAAGATCAAAATCACAGCGAAATGACCAATAATGGGTTAGTCAATGGAGAAAGTAGACAGCTTATGTATATTGACCACAAAGCCTGTCTGGTTGCTTGGAATTCTTCACTTAAATTTATTTTCTCTGTAATCTGATTGGACTACACTTTAATGAGTCCTAAGAATTCATTTCATTTTAGAATGGAAATAACCAAGAATCAATGCAATTGCAATTTCCAGTGTTTCCTTCTGAAGCAATAACAATTTCCAAGAGTCAAGGAGCAACTTACAAAAGAGTTGTAGTACATTAACAAGAAGTCATCTAT
Organism: Drosophila montana; assembly: GCF_035044405.1. Classification (NCBI taxonomy): domain Eukaryota; kingdom Metazoa; phylum Arthropoda; class Insecta; order Diptera; family Drosophilidae; genus Drosophila; species Drosophila montana. Next base: position 179,261 of record NW_026997831.1, read on the forward strand.
CTTTGTATATCTTATGAGACACAAAGAAATACAAGTTTCCGATCCGTATAGACAAGGAAAAGCTCCGGGCAAAAAAAATGGACTATCCTTTTCCAAATATATTTTGTGTGTATGTGTGCACATGTGTAAAGAAATTTGTGTTTCTATTTGGAATTGGTGGATAGTTCCAATCGATTTTTTTTGTAATTTATAATTTATTATAATAATATAAATGGGGCGAAGGCCAACGGGTGGCGATATACATATATACTACCGTATAGACTACTATTCTATAGAATACGATCGCAATTGCAATGCTGTTGATAGAATTCAATAAAGACGTATATGATAGTGCGCGTCTACATGCATACAGTAATTCTTGCAATTTGCGCCAGCTACCGCAAAAACGTGTCAATATAGGTGTTGGTAGGTAGGTAATAATAAAGTGGATAAAAATGTTGAAGTCTAGAGTAAGTAAGGTTTAGGGGGGAGTGAGAGCGCAATAAAGCTGTGTCATCGCTACGGGAGCGATTTCGTCCCGCTTCGCCGCCGTAGCTTTATTTAGGCTTAAGAAGTTGATGATAGTCAGTTGTCAAATTATACAAAAACCGGTCAGCACAAAGCGCACAAAATTTCGAGTTTTTTAAAGCCACCAATTTTTATACAAAATTATATAAACACATATAATTTTTAAAAAAGCAAACTTTTTCTTAAATAACTTCAGTGTTTCTTAACCTATCTTGACGAAAGTAGATCTTATTATGTTATAGAATATTCGTATGTTCTCAAAAAGACAATTAAATTTTTTGCTCAAATTGGTGGACAGTTCTAATTGGCTTATTTGTTTTATATATATGTATGTATGGTAGTGGGGAGGTGGCGATAGCTATAAAATGAAAGATACTTGTTAAATATATACTATTCTAGAAGCTACATGCCAAGATTGGTGACTTTAGCTCTAAAATCCTAGTAGATTTGGTTAAAAAACGGAATTTTGATATCGATTTTTATCGATTACTTGGAAACGGGACAAGCTATCGATAATCAGAAACAATCTCGCGCTGCGCAGGCACTAGGAGAACCTATGTTCCAAATTTCGTTTTCTAGCTCTTATAGGTTCTGAAATCCTTGCGTTCATACATACGAACGGACGGACGGATGGATGGACGGAAATACGGAATCGCCTATTGATTCTGATCAAGAATATAAATACTTTATGGGGTCGTAGATGGTTCCTTCGGCGTGTTACATACATTATACCCCTTTCACCCATTTTAATGGGTTCAGGGTATGAAAATTGTCAGTAACATGTAGTCATTAAATATAGAAGATCCGTTTAGCAAGTAAATATGGCGAGACTGGGCGTCGAAACGCGTAGGAGAAACAAATTATAAATTAAATTAACAGAACTATGTTGTTTCTGCAGCAATGTAATTAATGCAATGTTCACACCCGAGAATTTCCTATGATATTACATATTATTATTACATTTGATCGTAGGATTGACAAACGCTTCCGCTTATGTATGTTTGTATTGTTTTTAATTAATGTATGATTGCAAAAAATTATAAATTGTGTATATGAATGAGTACACTACTATGAATAGCAGTGAGTGCGAAAATCAAACTTACAAAAGAGTTGTAGTACATTAACAAGAAGTCATCTATCTTTGTATATCTTATGAGACACAAAGAAATACAAGTTTCCGATCCGTATAGACAAGGAAAAGCTCCGGGCAAAAAAAATGGACTATCCTTTTCCAAATATATTTTGTGTGTATGTGTGCACATGTGTAAAGAAATTTGTGTTTCTATTTGGAATTGGTGGATAGTTCCAATCGATTTTTTTTGTAATTTATAATTTATTATAATAATATAAATGGGGCGAAGGCCAACGGGTGGCGATATACATATATACTACCGTATAGACTACTATTCTATAGAATACGATCGCAATTGCAATGCTGTTGATAGAATTCAATAAAGACGTATATGATAGTGCGCGTCTACATGCATACAGTAATTCTTGCAATTTGCGCCAGCTACCGCAAAAACGTGTCAATATAGGTGTTGGTAGGTAGGTAATAATAAAGTGGATAAAAATGTTGAAGTCTAGAGTAAGTAAGGTTTAGGGGGGAGTGAGAGCGCAATAAAGCTGTGTCATCGCTACGGGAGCGATTTCGTCCCGCTTCGCCGCCGTAGCTTTATTTAGGCTTAAGAAGTTGATGATAGTCAGTTGTCAAATTATACAAAAACCGGTCAGCACAAAGCGCACAAAATTTCGAGTTTTTTAAAGCCACCAATTTTTATACAAAATTATATAAACACATATAATTTTTAAAAAAGCAAACTTTTTCTTAAATAACTTCAGTGTTTCTTAACCTATCTTGACGAAAGTAGATCTTATTATGTTATAGAATATTCGTATGTTCTCAAAAAGACAATTAAATTTTTTGCTCAAATTGGTGGACAGTTCTAATTGGCTTATTTGTTTTATATATATGTATGTATGGTAGTGGGGAGGTGGCGATAGCTATAAAATGAAAGATACTTGTTAAATATATACTATTCTAGAAGCTACATGCCAAGATTGGTGACTTTAGCTCTAAAATCCTAGTAGATTTGGTTAAAAAACGGAATTTTGATATCGATTTTTATCGATTACTTGGAAACGGGACAAGCTATCGATAATCAGAAACAATCTCGCGCTGCGCAGGCACTAGGAGAACCTATGTTCCAAATTTCGTTTTCTAGCTCTTATAGGTTCTGAAATCCTTGCGTTCATACATACGAACGGACGGACGGATGGATGGACGGAAATACGGAATCGCCTATTGATTCTGATCAAGAATATAAATACTTTATGGGGTCGTAGATGGTTCCTTCGGCGTGTTACATACATTATACCCCTTTCACCCATTTTAATGGGTTCAGGGTATGAAAATTGTCAGTAACATGTAGTCATTAAATATAGAAGATCCGTTTAGCAAGTAAATATGGCGAGACTGGGCGTCGAAACGCGTAGGAGAAACAAATTATAAATTAAATTAACAGAACTATGTTGTTTCTGCAGCAATGTAATTAATGCAATGTTCACACCCGAGAATTTCCTATGATATTACATATTATTATTACATTTGATCGTAGGATTGACAAACGCTTCCGCTTATGTATGTTTGTATTGTTTTTAATTAATGTATGATTGCAAAAAATTATAAATTGTGTATATGAATGAGTACACTACTATGAATAGCAGTGAGTGCGAAAATCAAACTTACAAAAGAGTTGTAGTACATTAACAAGAAGTCATCTATCTTTGTATATCTTATGAGACACAAAGAAATACAAGTTTCCGATCCGTATAGACAAGGAAAAGCTCCGGGCAAAAAAAATGGACTATCCTTTTCCAAATATATTTTGTGTGTATGTGTGCACATGTGTAAAGAAATTTGTGTTTCTATTTGGAATTGGTGGATAGTTCCAATCGATTTTTTTTGTAATTTATAATTTATTATAATAATATAAATGGGGCGAAGGCCAACGGGTGGCGATATACATATATACTACCGTATAGACTACTATTCTATAGAATACGATCGCAATTGCAATGCTGTTGATAGAATTCAATAAAGACGTATATGATAGTGCGCGTCTACATGCATACAGTAATTCTTGCAATTTGCGCCAGCTACCGCAAAAACGTGTCAATATAGGTGTTGGTAGGTAGGTAATAATAAAGTGGATAAAAATGTTGAAGTCTAGAGTAAGTAAGGTTTAGGGGGGAGTGAGAGCGCAATAAAGCTGTGTCATCGCTACGGGAGCGATTTCGTCCCGCTTCGCCGCCGTAGCTTTATTTAGGCTTAAGAAGTTGATGATAGTCAGTTGTCAAATTATACAAAAACCGGTCAGCACAAAGCGCACAAAATTTCGAGTTTTTTAAAGCCACCAATTTTTATACAAAATTATATAAACACATATAATTTTTAAAAAAGCAAACTTTTTCTTAAATAACTTCAGTGTTTCTTAACCTATCTTGACGAAAGTAGATCTTATTATGTTATAGAATATTCGTATGTTCTCAAAAAGACAATTAAATTTTTTGCTCAAATTGGTGGACAGTTCTAATTGGCTTATTTGTTTTATATATATGTATGTATGGTAGTGGGGAGGTGGCGATAGCTATAAAATGAAAGATACTTGTTAAATATATACTATTCTAGAAGCTACATGCCAAGATTGGTGACTTTAGCTCTAAAATCCTAGTAGATTTGGTTAAAAAACGGAATTTTGATATCGATTTTTATCGATTACTTGGAAACGGGACAAGCTATCGATAATCAGAAACAATCTCGCGCTGCGCAGGCACTAGGAGAACCTATGTTCCAAATTTCGTTTTCTAGCTCTTATAGGTTCTGAAATCCTTGCGTTCATACATACGAACGGACGGACGGATGGATGGACGGAAATACGGAATCGCCTATTGATTCTGATCAAGAATATAAATACTTTATGGGGTCGTAGATGGTTCCTTCGGCGTGTTACATACATTATACCCCTTTCACCCATTTTAATGGGTTCAGGGTATGAAAATTGTCAGTAACATGTAGTCATTAAACATAGAAGATCCGTTTAGCAAGTAAATATGGCGAGACTGGGCGTCGAAACGCGTAGGAGAAACAAATTATAAATTAAATTAACAGAACTATGTTGTTTCTGCAGCAATGTAATTAATGCAATGTTCACACCCGAGAATTTCCTATGATATTACATATTATTATTACATTTGATCGTAGGATTGACAAACGCTTCCGCTTATGTATGTTTGTATTGTTTTTAATTAATGTATGATTGCAAAAAATTATAAATTGTGTATATGAATGAGTACACTACTATGAATAGCAGTGAGTGCGAAAATCAAACTTTTCCGACGAGTGGAGAATGTATGGTAACGCAACCAAATTACCGGGAATTATCGCCCCTTATTCCTACCTACGTGCACAACAGATTACGCTATGCACAATTCTTTTCGCGTGTTATGCAAAAATTACAATAGTTTGTATCACGTTTTCTCCACAGAACATTCTCTACCCTTAATAATAGTTGCTTTCAGGCTACCTTCGGGAACTCACTGACCATTCCCAGCTATGAGCAGAGGCATAGTTGGCCGGACAGGCTATACATTTTCCTCCACCGGGTCGATGATTTCCCATTACTATCTACTTAACCTATCTACGTAACACTCTATATATCTAGTATAAATTAAATATAAGTTAATTATTCGTTTTATTTTATTATTTTTTATTGAAGAATTGATTCTTTAAGACATAACCGCTCAGTTTATGAACCTTGGACGTGGTGTCGCAAGGCATACAAAATGAGAACTAAAACTAAAGACAATATAAAATTACTTATGAAGCTACAAAGTATCAATATGAAATTACAAAATGCAAATTCATAGCGGCTGCATAAACGCTTAGCTTGCGCCTCGTGCGTGGCCTGCTATGCAACGACATTCGGCCCAGAGCTGAATCAGCTGCTGTGCAGGGGTCAAACCCGGTCGCGTTAACTTGTGTTAACTACTCCCCTCTCAAGTTAAGGCCGCCCTCGGCCGACCCTATTTCAGCGATCGTCTCGTTCATCCTTTTTGGCCCCAGCCTTCTTCCTGATGATCCGCCGATAGGTGAGGCCGATGCAGATGACTACCACAGGCTGCTCCAAAAAGAAGCAACAATATGGTCAAGCTGATATTGCCGATTTCGTCTCTGACTTCTTGTATTGTTTCCAAATTGCGTTCATTTGATCGATGAAGGTAAGGGAGACTGAGGATGTCCTGATGACCTGTGACGTTTAACAGAGGGGACGCTGCGATACCTGGGAACCGGTTCTGGACGTGGTTGCGGTTGATGTACTTTGTTCCGTTTATGGTGACCCAATTATTGAAAGTGTTTAATAGTGTGCCACGCACACAGGACTGGGTGCCATTATCTCCGTACTCCGACGCCACTCCATCGTTGATGATGATTATTCCGTCGTCAACCCATGTGAGCTGCATTTCGCAATGGGCTCCGCCGCCAGCATGAAGTTCTTTGGCGCATGAGCTGACTGTTGATCGTTGACAAAATGTCGTTCTTGCGGTGGCTGTGCAATTCTTCAGCGCGTAGATTTGATCCTGGCATTCGGCAATGATGTTGTTCTCCATTCGCAGCACATGGCTTTCGTGAGCAACTGGGTAGGTTGTAATTTTATCGCAGGTGTATTTAACTTTTGGAAATGAGATTATAAAATGTATTATGTTTGTGGATTGTCAAATCTTAACGGAAGAAAGGGACATTAGGTCGGCAATGGAAATTTCTGTGGGCTCTTCAAACCAAACAAATTTTAAGTCTGCGTGGTCTAAGATGTTTGGACTAACAACGTTAATTTTAGCTAAGGTTATGGCGAGCATTAAGTTTTGCAACTCCATTGACAACATTCTGTTTCTGGCCAAAAGTGTTTCGTATAAATGATCGGAAGCAATTTACCTATCTTTTGCAGCCTTCAAAATTTGGTTAACTGTGAGGGTGAGTTGGTTAATCTGATCCTGGACTCTAGTGTTTATCTGCCTATTGTTTGAATTGATTAATTGAGCTTCATTAACTCTTATTCTCTCTGAGTCCTTGGCGTCGGAAGTGCCTGCATCCACCTTTGAAACTGAATCCAGACTCCTAGAGATTCTGTGGTGTGTGCCCACGGCCTCCAACATATCCCTGAGATGCTCTGCAATCACATTCAGAAGTTTTCTCATATGTGACTGTGGAAACAGGTCACATAGCCTCGCCGTCTCGTTCCCCATGCGCTCATATTCAGATATGTTTGCTGAATGTCGGACGAAAGCGAACTCATCCCATACAAAGACCTGGCCGTCGACGATTGGAACGTATCTAGCGTGCGAGTAGTCGGTGACACGTATCAAGAGTGGGGTGACGAATGGCTTAAACTTAATATAAAAGAAAAAAATGACAAATGGCACAATAAAAATAAAAGGTAAAATGGGAAGCACTACCTAAGGTTGTCCTTGTGGACCACCCTCCCCTTTATGAGAACTGTGGTTCCCAGGTCTGCTTCCACTGCTCTTTCTTCACACAAAGATGTGAGTTTGTTTCCAAGCCTGCGATTGGATTTTACCAATACTTTCTCGCCAACCTCAAAGACCCTGTTTCACCGGAAATCATTCTCTCTAGCTCGGAGTGTGTCTGTGCCCTTTTAAGCTTATTTTGAATCTCCGTCTGTGATTCATCTGGGAGCGATCGGATGAACGTATGGATTGTCTTGTTGTACTCCACTGTAGACAACAAGATTAGCTCTACAGTGTCGCTAATGTTTTTGTCGATTTTCAAACATCGAGCGAGTTCCACCAGGGTACTATGAAAACGCTCGACCTGCCCGTTGGAAACGCTATGCAAGGGCGGCGCATTTGAAATACTGACTCCATAATTATTCATCAGCAGCGAGCTAATAGTCTGGGAGTTCAAAGCTGGCTCATTGTCGGAGTAGATTGTTTTGACTCCCGGGAAGAAATTCATCAGCTGTAATAAGGGTACTTTCAAGTCCTCTATCGTTCTAGAAGGTATTGGTTGAACAATGGCAAATTTTGAAAACTTGTCAATGCAAGTCAGAAAAATTTTTTTGTCGGTTGAGAAGATGTCCCCTGCATGTGACGGAATTGGTGTCACCAATTTCTTGTTTCTTAGGGTGTCTGTCGTATTTAGCCCAAGCGCAGGTCTTGCAGTTTTGTCATTTTTTTTACAGTGCCAGAACTTGGTAGTTGGAAAATTCCGAACCAAATCGTCCTGCACCAGCGCCAACGTGTGTAAATCGCGGTGTAGCGCATTTACCACATTAGGTTTGTCTACTTCCACCAATTCCTCGAGAAGTGATTCTCTGTAGGTAAAAATAAGGGAGTGTCGCCTCTTGTTTCCAAACAGGATAAAGCTACGCTTTAGTGGGAAACGTGCCTCTTCAAGAATTATCTGGTTTCTGGAAACAGTTCAAGGGCTTATCTGTGGACTCAATGGTGTAAGTCAAGGAGAGCTCACTATGAGTTGTTGCGATGCATGAGTCAGCACCTTGCTGGCTGAAAGCGTTGAGCTGATGCCTGGACAAGGGCGAGCGTTAGACTCGTCAATGCGTGCTTTCCAACGCTTGATTTTAGAGTTTGGGTTGGAATCAGACACGGCGAAGGCCAGTGGCTGGTGGACTGTGAATATGTTGATGTCTTTTACACCGTTTAAGTAGTGACGCAACTTGCCAAGGGCCCAAACGATGGCTAGAAGCTCTCTTTCGTTCGTGGCGTAATTAACTTCTGGTCTTTTTAATGTCCTAGAGATCATTGTGATGGGTCCCCCTTCTTGGGAAAGTACTGCTCCAATACCATATCCCGAAGCGTCGGTCATTAGATCAAACGGCTTCTTAAAGTCAAGATATCGAAGCATGACATCCTCGGATGCCAATATGTTCCGCAGTTTCTGAAAAGTACTGCGCTGGTGATCAGAAAATTCGACTGGAATTTTTCGTGATCTATGTTTGCTGACTGACTCTTTTTTTTCTTTTAGGATGTCGGAGATGGGTTTCGCTATCTTTAATAAAGTATCTATAATAACTTGCGAGACCCAAGAACGATATGACCTCAAAAACTGTCTTGAGCTCTGGGAAGTCCTGAATGGCCTTAACCTTGTCCGGTCCGTTGTAGCACCGTTACTAGTGACAACAAATCCAAGGAATTGTACACTCTTCTTAAAAAAGCGAGATTTTTCTTCAGATACCCTCATATTTGTTTCATACAAGCTCTTCAACACCCAGTCGACATGTCTGACATGGGATTCTTCATCTTTCGAGAAGACGATGACGTCATCGACATAGACGTAACATAACTTGCCGATCTGTTCTCGCAGTATGTCATCAATCGCCCTTTGGAAAATGCTGGTCGACTGACTCAGTCGACTGTTGGTATCACAACACAGGTTCATGTTACGTCGATGGCTGTGAATACCGCACGGATTTTTATTTCCATTGGGCGCCAATTAAATATAAGTTAATTATTCGTTTTATTTTATTATTTTTTATTGAATAATTGATTCTTTAAGACATAACCGCTCGAGTTATGAATGAGTTATTAACCTTCGACGTGGTGTCGCAAGGCATACAAAATGAGAACTAAAACTAAAGACAATATAAAATTACTTATGAAGCTACAATGTATCAATATGAAATGACAAAATGCAAATTCATAGCGGCTGCATAAACGCTTATTGACAACTTCTTTCTTTTTTTCTTTTTATTGTATTTTCACAAATAATATAGCAAATTAAGATTATTTTTAATTTTTACTTAAGAAAACTATTTTCTTTACTAACAATCTTCTTCTTAGAGAATATTGTTAAGGTTGCGAATGAAGACCTGAAAAACAGTATGTTTCTCAAGGGCGCACCCTTAGTTTATTCTTAACGGCGGTGTTGATTGAAGTCTGCAATGCAAGCGGTCAGAGCTCATGTCAGGTGGCGATTCAATGCTGCCTGCATTTTTTTTTTAATTTTAAAATTCTTTTATTATTATCTTATGTGCTGTTACTGTACTTTAGCAACTTTTATCAGAGTGTGGATCGAGAGGCTGATAATTTAACAATAGTTTTGGTTTAAGGTAGCTTAGTTTGAATATTTACAGTTAGTAGGTGGCTTATACATATATTTATTTTGTTTAGACTAGATTCGGTTCTATTGTGTTTGGGTGAGGGTCTGCATGTTACACTAAAGGCATCGATCGACTAGGTCGGTTGGGTAGGTCCTTTTAAGACTCCTTCTTCGGAGGACCTTGTTTCGGAGCGAGAGTTTCTTGTTGGGGCTTAGCAGCCAGCTTAAACGCCTGATTTTAATTTGAGCGTTGTTGATTACCTCGGTGACATGTTTCTTAAACATAAGTCGTCTGGCAAGAATGGCTTCTAAGTATTAATGGCTTGGCGTGCTCTAAGAGCTCACCAAGGGAAAAAGTCCGGCCAGTAGTCTTTGCGGGTGTGAGTAACCGTAGCACTTTTTTCAGTTCTCGAAGGGCTTGAGGTACTCCTGCAGGATGTCCGTTGCTTCATACACGTTTTTGGCAAAGATTGTCGTATAATCAGCAAACGTGGCCACCAGAAGGTCCTGCCAACTGATTAGAGTGATTTCGTTTGCCGTGGACATGTCGTGCATAAAGAGGCTGTATAATGTAGGACCCAAATCGCTGCCTGTGGAACGCCATCCTGCACCACTTAAAATGTACTTTCAGTCAGAAACCTTGCAATGATGCTAAAGAGCTGCGGATTGTCCTTCTCTTGGAGCATGTTACACCCGATCGAAGGCTTGTTAGATGTCGAGCTATGCTGCCACCAAATACTCCTTTCTGGGGAAGCCGTCCAAGCTGAAGTTTGTGACTCGGTTAAACTGCTCCGGGGTATCGTGCTTGATTGGGAACCCAAACTGGAACATCGGGATTGAGAGTTTCATATCCGGGGTTTCCAGGAAGGCAGGCAGGAGGCTGATGGGGATAGGATTAATGTTTGTACCTTCTTCCAGTCCACTGTATGGCACTAGCTTGATTGTCTGGTTGTCCAAACGATCTTCCCCTCTTTATCCATTGCTTCACTCCTTTGGTGATTGGTGATAGAGGTAGGGACATTTGGAGAGGCACCTCGAGAACTCCTCGTCAACTCCTTCTCGACCCTGTTGGCGATAGATCCCGTCGATCCTATTCCTGGGTATGGACGTACTCCCTCCTCAGTCACTTTTTCAGGGAAAGAAGGCCTTCAACGATCTTCGGCTGTCATGATCTGAATGCTTAGATTTACCATGCCATTTAGCTTAGCCTCAAAAAGTTGTATTTACGCTTGGGGGGGACAAGCCTATGCTTTCTTGGGCTCCTTTAATATAAAGAAGTCTGTAAACAATAGGGGACTTTGCCCGTTGTACGGGAATTGGGTGGGTCTCCCGGTAGCCAGGACCTGGTGAATCCAGTTCAGCTCTGTGAAAGGTATGGTGTTAGATACGCTGCAGCTACAAGTTTTTCGGCCAAGAGGTGTTGTCACCATAATGGCACCCAACTGTGTGGCGCTGAAGGTCACTGGTCCTGTTTTACAGTTCTGTCCTGTTTGACAAGCACCGCAGCACCTCCTCTGGTACGACCTGCTAGGTGATCCGCGCAAACATGCCCCTCCACGGCCAAGTTCAGGCCTGCGTGTAAGTCGATTTCTGAGACAACCATGATGTCTATTCGTGCTTTCCCAGAAACAGTTTGAGCTAGTTGGCATTTTGAATAATGCTGCGAGCGTTCCACGATCCGAGGCGCATCTGGGCTGCCATTATTTGGGGAAAACGGAGACACCGAGCTGTGAAGGATCTTGCGCGTCCTTCAGCATACGACAGGTCTTGATGCGAATCGATGCGCCGTGCAGACTGCTGTTGGTTGTGACGTACCGGAGGTGCAACATTGATGGCCGGCTGTCTCGCATTTAAGCGTTGCTTATATGCTTTACATCCTTTATAGGAAGCAGCAGGGTTCCCCTGGCTGTTTGAGCATCGCAGATTTGCCACAGTTTTGGCCTGGCACTGCTGCGAGTTCGTCCAGTGGGGACTCGCATTTGGGCTTCCTGAGGCAATAGTTTTTTTCTGGTGCCTGATGCAGTTGTTTTTTCCTAGGAGCTTAACTTGGACCCGTTGACGACCAACCTTGCTAATGCGAAGCGCGTCCCTATTATGAGGAGCCGGTCTATATATAATACCAAAAGTTGCGACTTGGCGAGTCGTTCGTGAAACCTGTTGCCAGTTGTCGAGGAGACGCTGGGAGTAGTGGGTGTTGCTGGTTTTCGGATTTTTTTGTGGGTACTATCCTTTTTTTGATGGTTTTGGTTTTTCAATTGCATTGTCCCTCGCCGCCCTTGTTTTTTTTTGCCAACTGACCAGCAGCTCCTGAAAGGCTGGCGTATTAGCTTTGCTCCTTAGAGGGTGCAGAGCAGAGTTTTGCGTGCTATGAGCGCTGCAAGACGCAGCTACCGGGGAAGACCTCTCAGTGCCATATATAGCGACCGGGATGGGCTGGAAAGCCTGATTGGTGGTTTTGGGGCGTGTTCCAGTGCGGCACGGCTTGTACCAGTGGAGGCAGAAGTCCTGTCGCTACTGGAGGACACGGTGGTTGTAGTAGTTTTGGTTGTTGATGTACTTACAGAGCCATATTTTTGAAGTAGTAGTTGGTGCGCATGTCTTAACGGGGGTGTACAAGTGCACCTCGTCCATATCAAACGCCTCGAGGACTCGTCTACATTGCGATGGCGTTGTGCTAGCACTGGCAAGCTTCTTATTGGTAATTAATCTGCTTGTATTAGTGATTGGAGTAAAAGCTCGAAAGTTCATTAGTACACGGATAAAAGAGGCTTTGGAGCTTAGCTTGTGTAATTTTTCACTAGTTCAAGCAAGAACACCGGCACATGTTGTGCTAATTAGTTGATTATAACACTGCACTTGGGCTGCAAGCGGCAGCATTCCTAGTAATATTGTCATGAAAGCTTGCATTAGAATGATGCTGCCAGTAAAAATCGAAGCAAGAGGGTTTGGGGCCTGTGGAGGTCACCTTGTGGAGCTTGCGTTCCTGCTACCGCCCAATCAGCACTTTGAATCGAAAATACTGAATCGCTGACACAGCTCTTTTGGCAGTCCATCCGAGGCCAGATTGGTAATATATGGCCCCTAATTCGACGTTTCGACGATGTGGACAGTTGCAGATCGGTCTCGCATGTGGATCACAATTTATCACAAATATTATGCTGCCTCGCACTCGGCCTTCTACCAGTGGTCCCATTAACTGATTGCCCAAGACAGGTCGAAGCCAAAAGCAGATAATGAAATTTCATACCGTATTGCGAGCCAATTTTCTGCAATTGATGATCCAATTATTCTAACACAGGAAGGCGCATAACGAATGAGCCTTTGAATGAAGGGATTCAAGTATTGAATTTTTGTAGACTAAAAAGGTTTTCTATATTTTAATGTAATGAATTCCTCATGCCGTTTTAAATTTTGAAAATTGCTATTATTTAGCGAAGGCTTTAAATTGCAGCCATTTCGTCTGCAGTTAGGTCAGACTGATGAGGCCCTGTAATATTCCGCCTTCTAGCTCTACGCCCCTTTAACCGTAGATAAACATGCGCTGAAGTTTTAAATAGTCGTCTCAAGGCAACTGACTGCAAGTGAAAACGTATCCTTCCCCTGTTGAGGTATTGCTTTGTCGCTGCAGCGCCATTGCGCGATGGTCTGGTCATCTACTGGATGCCTCAAAAAATAAGGGCCGTCCCATTATAAAGTTGAATGGTTCAAGTCCGTTGGATACAATCCCCTGTGTACAATATCCAGGCCAAATTTTGAATCTTCTTCATACCAATGCTGTATATGGCCTAACTTTTTTATTTTTGCCGAACGGTTGGCTACGAAAGTCGACCATCGGCTTCCATGCGATGACAACCAGCTGAGCACAATTGTGGAGTTTGTAAAATAAATAGTGCCTGCGAAACCTTAAGATGAATACAAGTAAAAATCTTTTCCATAAGTCTCGTCGTTAAAAGTGCTCCGTGCAGCTCTAAGAGGGGCAAGGAAGCCACTCAATCTGGAGCGACCTTGGACCTTGGCAGCTACCAGGCGCACTGAAACCGGTCTGTCTATAATACGCACGCGAGCATAAATTGCGTCAGAGAACCCAAAAAGCTCTGAGTCCACCTCAAACGTTATAGGAAACACCGAACGAGGCAGCGAACATGAGCTTCAGTTCCTATTGGTATCTTTGCCATTGAACCGAGTAACTTGACGGCAGCTCTTCATCCCAGTTGTTCTTCAGCAACCCTAACTCTTGTACGAATATCTTGCCTAGAATCAGTATAGGACTCAAGAATCCAAAGAGATCAAACACTTGAGCTAATTCTGAAGCAGTGTTCGCTTCGTAATAGTTGTAGAGCATTTGACATTAAACAAGCACCTTTTCCAAGGGGTTTGGCTGCATCTTCAGGATTGGGCATTAAATTTTGTCTTTGTGTCTGTACGCGGCAGCTCGGCGCAAGGTTCAGAAAATCTCCCACTCGGGCACTCCCGAATATAGCTCTATTAAATGTTTTTACGGTTATTGCAATTTGTACTGATATATTAATACAATATATTACAATAGATATAATAAATATTATTATTTAACATTTCAGAATTTGGAGTTTTGACCGGATTGGAATGCTCAAAATTTCGCTTGGACCCGGAATCCTTTGCGGATGAAAGCCATGTAATTAGTTCAACCACAGGATCATTGCTGATAACCAGCACAAAAAAAATTTACTCAAACAGTCAATATTGCATAGAAAAAATAAAGAATTCATCATATGCTGATCGAAAGGTATATATTTAAAAACTTTTACTTTTTGTATTTATTTTATTTACAACTAATTTTTTTACAACCACTCAAGTTTGGTGGATTTCTATCATCTGTGAAATTGAAATGCATATAAGTTTATTTTCTATACCAATTCATCGTGGTTGGTTTTTTTTATCACAGCATGCAATATAAGTGAGCAATTAAACATTTTAACAAATTCAAAATTTAATAGATTTTAAAGTCTGAATAAATATGAAATATTAATATAAATGAATTGCATGCCTTTAAATGGTACCTAGGGAGTAAAGTATGTATGCAAACAAAAATAATTCAGATTTTGAAGATATTTTGAAATTATGTTAGAGGAAATCGTCAACTGGTACAAAAAGTAATGATTCACAAAAATGATGCACGGATTTCGTTAAGATCTCGTAAAAACAAGAACAGTTTTTCATAAAAAAGAAGGTGTTTTCTGTAGAATTTTCCAAGAATGTGCAAATAAAGGGAAGCCTAGCATAGCTATTAGAATAACGGAAGGTTCAGCATGCTTCTTTCAACTTCTTCTTTTTAACCAATATTTGATACCGCTCAGCGCCACTAGTGCTCTTCCGGAATCGAAATATAATATCACAAATATAATTATTGACTGCCGGGATTATTTTCAGGGACGGCAGGTACGCCTCATTCAAATATTATAAAATTTGCTTTACTACGGTTATGCTAGCAAGGTAAATAGAATAGTAAATCAGATGATTTTCGCGATATTTTATATTTTTAAGAAGACGAGAGTAAATGTTATATATTATAGCATTTATATAATAGAAGGTAAATTTTATATGTTCTAGTATTTATATAATAGTATTTAGTAAAAGTATATAACATTCAACTTCTTCTAATAGTTACACACATTATCGACTTGCTACATACAAGATTCGTCGTTCTGAATTGTAAAAGCCCTAGCGCTCCATTATCTCTTACTTACTTCTTTTTTTCCTATCTACAGACGTGTCAACCGTCTATTACTCGCGACTAAGCCACACGCTAGCACCGGCAGTCCAACTTCAAATCGCCTGTTAGGCTGCCGATCAACAGCACGCTTCTGTATGGCCTAAATTGAGAATTATATAATGCCTCTCAATTATTGACTTATTATTAATCATTTTTATAAAATCAGTATAAATCAGTTAAAATATCACGCTCCATAAGCGGTTTTAGAGAGTTTTTAACAGGCAGTCTGATCTCCCCTGGTGTTGCACAAGGTATTACCCTGCATTAAAATCAATCACGCGGGGTTATGATTTTTTAAATGGGGGAGCATTTATACCCCAAGTAACGTTTCTGCTCGACGGTACAAGAAAGAAAATCCTCCAATCATAGTTGGTGGTGTAGATCCTCCTGACTGCCATCACTGCCGGCTTAGAGCACTCCAGTGCTCCAATCAACTTTAGGTGGTACATGGGCTCCCCTAGGAACGATTCTAAAATCTAGTGCAACAGTCGGGCTGGAGCTACGGTATCTTTTAAGGGTTATGAAGGACCCTCCTAACGTAAGCGGAGTACAGTCGGCACCCGTAGCTGCAGTTCTAAGGATATCTCTCTGCCTGACTGAAACATTCTGGGTCTGGAAGCAGCGCTGCTTCGGCGTGGTGGCTTCTACTCTTGCCAGTGAAGGGTCTCTTGCCCGGTCTGATAATTGCAACCGGCGTAGACCTAAACGCATGGTACTCGGTACTCGTTGATGTCTGAGTTATGGCTCTGCCCCAAGTCAGTGCTGCAACGGAGTCTTCGCGGGACGATATTGGACTTTGATTTGCACTATCCTCGGGGTCCTTTGCCTGTTCTCCTTGGGAAGGCGACCTTCTCTAGGAACCCCCTTCGCAAACAAAAAGGAAACGTAGACTGCAAATTAAGATTATCATAAAATCTAGTTCAACAGTCGGGCTGGAGCTACGGTTTCTTTTAAGGGTTCGGAAGAACCCTCCTAAAGTAAACGGAGTGCACTCGGCGCCCGTAGCTGCAGTTCTAAGGATATCTCCCTGCCAGATTGAAAACTCTCTCAAACACAAAATAAAAGAAGATTCAGATTGGGATTATCTACTTACTAAAAAGTTAACAATTAAAGATTGCGAAGAAGAGAAGATTTCGAATATACATTTATAACGCTTATCGAAATCATTACAGGGTAACCGAAACGGCTTATATAAGTCAATGTAAAGAGAAGAACATTTAAAAGATAAAATTATAAATAAGGTTATTTTCCTATTCAACCAACTGGAGTCAACTTCGTCTGTAAATATATATGAATATTTTGCACCAAGCTTTATTTTGAGATAATTTAGATTCAATTGATAAATTTAATATTGTGGTGTGGATGATTTGATAAATATAACTCGTATATTAAGTCATAACATTCCGAATAATATTTAATATTTTATTTAAAAGTTTCACAACAGGAATGCCATCAATGTAAGCCATATCCTTATATGATTAACAAAACTTCAGATCATCGACATATATTTAGCGAAAGAAGCTACCGTGGAAGAGTCGGTAATGAAAATAGTAAAGAGTAACGGGCTGTGATGACAGGGGGAACCTTTGAGAGAAGAACTTTTTGGATTCTGTTCTTGAATATCCTAAAATACAACACGTTATAATTCAGTTTTATTGATCGAGTTTACCTAAATTGTAAGATTATTTGGCTGTAGATCAGAAAAGGTTCTTCGCTTCGCCTCGATCAACAACGAACAAGTGTGTAATAGATGAAGATACGCGTTTTTATAGCAGCTGTGACAAGTGCAAGAGAGGCTTGCCAACCTTGTTTACAACAAACAGCTGTTTCACTAAACTAAGATTACAACCTCTTCTAATGTTTACATGAATATTTGATTATTCTGATTTGATGCGGCTGCAGCAGAATCCAGCATACTCCCCCCGTTGGAAGCATGACTTTCAACAGAATCCTTAAGGACCAGCAGACACAGCTTCTTTACGGCTCTTCGGATCATTCCAGCCGTGGTCTTTAGATCAGCGATGGAGCTGGACTTTTTCACATTTCCATGAGTCATCCCACAAGTTCGCTCTCTGCACAACCCGAAGAAGAATCTGAGTGCCGTGATGAATGTCTGCAACAGTGAGTCCATGTTGCCTTATACGCATCATGAACTTGTACGCAAAGCCGAATGTGCGCTGCATGGTGCCAAATGAGTTTGTGTGATTGCATCCAAGAGTTAAATCCGCATGTGGAGACTTAAGGATCAGTACTCTTTTCCTCAATTCAATGGTTGGAGTTTCAGGCAGACAGGCCGCCGGCCAATTTAGGCGACCATCTTGTAGATACGATAAGCCATGAAACCAGATTTCCGATTGGGCTAGGACTTCGGGAACTGTGCCTCTAGAAAAAATGTCAGCTGGATTTCCGTCCGTCGGAACATATCGACACTCCATACTGTCGGTGAGTTCTTGTATGACTGCCACACGATTTGCCACGAAAACATTAAATTTGAAGGGCTCAGGATAGGACTACGGATAGTCCAGGATAGGACTACGGACAAATCACACCAGCAATAAAACTGGCTGACAAAATTGCCTGTGCGCTTGACAACATGCATCAGATTAGCCAACAGCTTCGCCCCACATAATTCCAGTTTTGGGACAGTCAATGTTTTTAAAGGCCCAACTCGAGACTTGGAGCAAAGGATGCGACTTGTGGCTAGAGAACTTCTAGCCATCTAACCATGTAGATGCAGGCTCCATAAGCCTCCACACTGGCATCGCAAAATCCATGTTTTTCAACATCAGTTCCTTGGAAGAGCACTACGCTAGGAAACAAAACATGCCGAACGTTGCGAAAACTGCTGCATAGCTCCCTCCAGGTCTTATCACGTGCAATCGGTAAGCTTTCATCCCAAGTTAATTTGTCCTTACAAAGCTGTTGAAGAAAGATCTTTGCTTTAGTTATGACTGGTCCCAAAAGTTCAAACAAATCATAAAACCGGGAACAATAGACAGAACCGAGCGCCTGCAGGGTTTAAGAGTAGAATCCAGAACAGAACATGAAAATAGCAACTGGTCGATCGCTGGATCCCATACAAGACCAAGGACCTTGGTGACATCGCTTCCATCATCGAACTTCAAGTACTGTTCCCTATCTTTATAAGCTATTCCATTGAGGACTTCTTGGTGACTGGAACACCACTTTCAAAGCTTAAAGTTTCCACGAGCCAATATCCCAGTCGTCTGACGAATTTTCTCGCTGGCTTCAGCAAACTGAGTTGGCTCCGCAAATGAAATCGTCAACGTAAAACTCCTGCTTGATGGCATCCGATCCAATTGGAAATGCATGACGCTCATCAATGGCCAATGCATTGCGCGCACGGACTGAAATGATGCTGATTTAGTCCCATACATCGCAATCAAGCACAATACGAAACTTGGTTGTGGTCTTCCTTCAAGACGCAATGATGTGGGAGGAAATATTTACAACAGCCACTCAACTCAGGACTAACTCGCGAAATGTAATTCAGATACAAATATTCTTTGATGAATGCCGAGTACTGCTCCTTCATATGCGCATGCCGACCCAATTTTCGCTCAAGACTTAGAAATCGACGATAAGCCTGGCCATAGGACTTTCCTAGCAGCTCTGCACTCTGCTTCAAAGGCAATCGCAATATTTGCCGGATGGTAAGCGAGATAAGTTTTTGGTAAAGTGCTGCTCACATTCCAACTCTTCCTTGCTGGCCTTTACCATAGGCTCATCCAAGCTCTTAACTCCCCAAGAACGGCGAACCAAATCATACAGACGAACGTCCAACTGACCGGCATCGCTATCAAAACCCCCGGTCACGACCCAGCCAAGGCGAGTCTTCTACAGAAGAGGTAATCTTGGCAAAAGCACAATTTGCCCAACAGACAAAAGTTCGTAGAAGAGGCTTGCTCCAATCAAAAGTTCGACGCGCTGTGGCTTGTTGAACAAAAGATCAGGGAATTTTCCAATCCGAAGTATCGATGTTGAAGCTAGGCTGACTGTCGGTATTTATTGGAGCCACAAGATCGTCAAAGGTGGCTGAATAATCTGAGGATGTTGACTTCGAATGAATCTTAACAGCTGAGCTTTCAGTAGAGACGCTTATGTCTCCGAGACCCGTGAAAACTGTCGACGACCTGGTTTTCCTTAACTGAAGTCTCTTTGCGAAACGGGATGCGCCCATGTGCAACTGAGAGCCTGAATCTAATAAGGCCCTACAGGGAACCAAGGAACCAGAACTAATTTTTAGCATTACCACTGCAGTGGCCAAGAGCACAACACCAGACTGAAGACCTTGGACAGCAAGAGAGGTGGTGGAGTGAGAGAGTGTCGAAGTGGCGGCGCTTTAGCTTCTGGTAAAGCAGCAAAATGCAGCAGGGTATGATGTTTTCCCCCACAAGTACGACAATAACTACTACTGCAAGACCCAGTTTGGTGTCTTTTTCTTAGGCACTTATAACAAAGGGCCAGTTTCTTGACTTCTTTATGCCGAAGTGATGGAGATAAATTTCCGAATTTACTGTATGTGTAGATCCCGTGACCAGATGCATCATAAAAACTGTAGCCATTTTGGTTAGACTTGGCTACAAGCACTCTTTTACTGTGGTTAGTATTATGGTTGGATTTGCCCACCTGAGAATTGGTCATATGGGATGACATGGCATATTGCACGCTCTCCGACCTTCGCCTTTGCGAAGAACTCATCGGTTGTCGGGACCTTTTCAATTCCTGCGGCCTCCTCCCATTTGGTCTGAGTCTGGGTATGCAACTTTTGAAGCAGCGTGTGCACTATTATGCATCCTGAAATATGATCCAAACAGCCCAAAGTCTGCAACGCACGCAAATGCGAGTTGACCTTGTCCGAGAACTTACGCAGTTTTGAAGCCGACTCCGAATCTACCCCCTTAAGCCCAAGAATCTCATTGATGTGTGCCTGGAAAACAAGGTGTTTGTTACTAAATCTTCTACTTAGAATATCCAGAGCAACACGATAATTGGCTCAATCCAACGCAGGGCCAGACAAACATAAGCGGAGGTGCTGCAACTTTTCAATGTTTAACAACTCGGTATCCTTGTCAACAACTGACTCAAACATCGCGATGAAATCCGAATATTCGGTATAGCCACTGGAAAACGTTGGTAATTTAAGCTCGGGGAAGCTCAAGTTGGGTTGACGGAGCGGTAGATTGACGTCGTTGAATATTTACGCAAACGCGAGCTTCAACCATGGCTATCACCTCATCGAAATCATCGAGTAATTTGCTGCCAATTTCATAGAAATTCAGCTCTTCTAACGAGTTACGTGCGGCATTAAAGGCAGACTTAGTTTGTTCAATAAACAAGAAACGCACTTCTAAGTCGACGGCACAAGAGGTATTAATTTTCTCCTCAGATAACTCCAAGGATATTAAGCTTGGCTCGCTCGAACAATGCAGCCGCCTTGCACTCAAGAAAAATCACCCTGTTTGCCTGCATATTACTTGCGTTCTCGCCTTGCATCATTTATATTTCTCAAGCGCTAAATCAGAACACCAAAACTGACTAGATGAAGAACGGTAAGCACAAAACGAGACGAATTGTGCAGCTGCTTATGTACAAGCGTATATATATAAGCTGAGCCGCGAAGGATCGCACCAAAAGGAGAGTGCGAAAGTCAACTAGCGGCGTCTATGTATACGCGAATTTGGGAGCTGGCGTTTGCAATTGCCTAATTATAACAATTTACGATAATTCTGTTGCACTTGAATAATGGCAATTTTAATTTGGCAATAGATTAGTCTGCTTATATGCACTGCAAATGTTGAGTTACTTATGTTCTTTTAGCAACTATTCTGAAACTTTAGCCAAGAAATAAAGTCAATTTTGGCTTTTCACAACAACACGTTATAATTCAGTTTTATTTATTGAATTTATATAAATTGTAAGATTATTTGGCTGTGGATTAGAAAAGGTTCGTCGCTTCGCCTTGATCAACAACGAACAAGTATGTAACAGAAGAAGATATGCATTTTTATAGCAGCTGTGATAAGTGCAAGAGAGGTTTGCCAACCTTGTTAAAGATTACAACCACTTCTTACGTTTACATGAATATTTGATTATGCTGATTTGATACGGCTGCTGCAGAATCCAACAACTGGGTGAGTGGTTACGTTTCACGAGCTGATTAAAGACTGAAGCTAGGACGATTCAATTTTTCAAAAAACTTTTTGAATATCAGACTATCTGAAAATACCTCTGTTTTTATTTGGTATCAAATTCAAAATAACTCGTTATATGGTAGGGAAAGACAAAGAGTCAACAGACCATTTTTCTTTTAAATTAATATACGTATTATTTTGCTCTGGAATCGATCTGCCTTCTGATGTCTACCAAGCGAATGACTAAGGGAAGGGTGTATAGTTACTATTATGTATCTTTTATGCAACATACAATTGTAAATGTGAGATAGGCCAACAAAGTGCTGCTTACAAGTAGGGTAACTACAGATCGCGAGGAATTATATTTAGATTGCTTTCCAAATGGATACTGCTACCACTAATATTTTTACTACTGCTACTTATAATAGGATAAAAGTATTTTCATTATACTTTTAGGATGAATAGGTTGCTTGATATAAGTCGGCGAAGAGATCGGCAAAGCCTGAATCAGTATTTGCACTTTTGACTGCAGACCTGCCGAAGATGGCAAAGACTTCTTGGATTTGAAATGCGAAAGTAATCCTAATAGTATTTATAAGTTGCACTTGGCAAGTAAAAAATAAAATTCAGAGAACTCCCTCAATTCATAGATTTTGAATAATACTGCAACTCAATGTTTTTTATCTGAGTAGTTCCTTTGATAAACATGGGGCATATCAGCTCTTACTGAATAATCAAGTGGACGGCATATATCATACTTCAGGGTATCAGTTGTTCAGTTAGGTCCAGTCTACTTGCAGAATTGGATCATTAAGCTTATGAAAAGCATCCTTACGAAAACAACATATTCCATGCTATGGTTTCAATGTTTTGATAGTCACATCGCTATGAGTAACTCAACATCCAAGACAAGATACCTCATCGCATATGTACATAGTGTATTTAAAAGAAAATTCTGAAAAGGGCTTTAGGAAATTATTAGTAAAATGATACTTTCGAAACCTAAAGCAAAGAGTCTAGATTAAGACCAAAAATTTAAGATTTTAGATCTTTTACATATTGATGGGCAAGCAGAAGAGAGGCCGTTTATTTTTTTTTGACGATGAAAAAATGTTTTGTATAGATTTGAAAAAAAAACTTTTTTTTCCAGAACGATGTACCCATTAAAAAAATGGGTAGGTAGTGGGGTAACTACTGTAGAAAGCAAGACAATATTAAAAATAATTTAAATCTGTAAATAGTCAGAGCACGTAACAACACTCGAAGGCTGGATATACGGTTAAAAAATGTAGGAGACCGCAAGAGTGTAATATGTTTATACTAATTCGCTTGCACATAAGAACATTTCAACAAAAATAATAACAAAAGTTTTGGCAGTAGAAAAATTCTTAAATAAAAAAATTTCAATTTTGTATGCACAAAACGTAGAACTCGCTACAAAACAATTGTTCCCAAGAGCAAACAGATTAAATTTAGAGTTATATACATATTTGAGCTGTAACTAAACTCATATTAAATGAGGGGTGAGAAAAACAGATGTTGTTGCTTCGGGAAAAATTGTTTTTTGCTTTAAGTTGACCATCCTTTTGACGCTCTTCTTAGTTCGTGACGTACACAATGTTTGAGACACGACAAGAGGCGCAGAATCAGGATACCTTCTTTGCAGACGGCTCAATAAAATAATTGAACCTAGTAGGGCCATCACTTTAGTGTCGGCAATTGCTTTGCCGCTCCTGGTTATCAGAAAGCTGTTTACAACTGTGCCATTTTAACGTGTTTTTACCGTTAAAAGGACCCAACAAAATATGAAAAACTTGGCAGGTTCGTCAGCGATCCTCGCGCAAATACTACCGTTGGGGGAAGTGACAGATCTCTATAGGATGGCATGATAACACATTGCTCACCACATTGAGCGTGCCTTGACGGTAATGATAATCTAATTGGAACCACTATCAGTCCTACCAGAAAGGCTCTGGATTAAATGTAACCTAACTTGGCAAATAACTTCTGAGCTGTGTAGTTAGGTAAGAAGCGGGTGTTGCAAAAAAACAATATTCCAACTCCTTAGATCACGGATCACCTCTATCTACTCCATGTCGTTCCTTTCACCCTCACCACTTAGCACATGCCCAGATAAACCATCCTCATAATACATCAGCTTCACATTTTGCTGTTTATGTTTTAGCTGGTTTTCCTCCCCAGCTTTAGCAATTTATCGTGTAGGTAGCCACGTGCTTGATCCATCTCCAGACTTATCACTGACTGTAAGGGTCACTGAAGAGTAGCGTAATCTAACTATCTGCGTCATTGACAAAGAAGTGAAAAGTGTCATCCATATATTGGAATGCCACGTCCTTAATATTTTACCGCTTGAGCAGAAGCATGAATACGGGCAGATACTCACACAGGAATCAAGCAACCGGAGCACGGTTTTTGTGGTACGTGGCAGAAGGTTCTACCAGTGGTGAATGATGCCCTTTGGCCTTAAGTCTGCCTGTGCCCCTTTCCAAAGGGCCTTGGAAACCGAAATATGTCTGGGAATTAAGCCCCACGCGTTGGTGTACTTGGACGATATTATCGTCATAAGAGCCACCAAAAAGCAACACATAGCCAATCAAGAGGGGTTCCGTCGGTTGATAGAGGCCAATCTAATGCCGAATCGAATGAAATATAGGTTATTTCGACGGAAATTGGTGTATCTATGACAGATGGTTAGCGCCGTTGGAAACAGGGTAGACTCCACAAAAATGTCAGATATCGTAAGTAGTTGCGTCAATTTTGACGAATGGCAATGTGTTATTTCATTGCGCAGTACTTGACACTATTATCGGGTTGGTGCAGTCAGGACCGAACGTGGAAGAAGAACGGCTGATCACAGACTAGAGCCTGAAACAACACATGGTGGAGATCAACTATTCGGCAACAGATAAGCAGTGTCTGGCAATAAAGGAGTCGATTCGCAACTTGTGATGTTTAGGGTGGTGGGGTATTGGCTCCTAAATGACTATATTCGACCGACAATCTTTCTGGAATATTTGCTTGATGGACCCTTGCCCTATCAGTGCAATGAGCTTAAGCACTAAAGTATTATTAGCCAGAGATGTAAAGAGATGCTGCCCGGCAAGGTTTTGCAAATTTTTCCAATAGTTGAAAGTGGAGCTATGAAGATCAGCTAATTTTGTATACCCCTTGCAACGCTCGAAACTATAGAATGTGGTTTTGTCATAAGCAATTACGTTAACAAACATTAAAATTTAAACTTTTGGAGGTCGTAAATAGCTGTTTTTAGGGTAAATTTTTCTTTAATTCGTACCTTTAGTTTTCGCAACATAAAACATTGGCATCTCAACATTTGAAGGCCCCGGCGATTTTATTTTTAACAAACATTTTTGCAGTGTAACAAGCAAATTGAATCCGGAATTACTTATCATTCAAGTGCAGCAAAATTATTATGACTCATTAAAATTAGGCAATTGCAAAACGACTATGTTTGCTGACAATTTATAGCTCCCAACATTCGCATGGTATACATATACGCCGCTAGTTGCCTTGCGCGCTCTCCCTTTTATGCAGTCATTCGCTGGCTCAACTTATATACATACGCTTGTTAATAAACAGCTGCAAAATTCATCATGTTTTTTATGTGTGTTGAATGCGCTCATGCAAGGCGAGCACTCAAATGATGTGCAAGCAAACGGGGGGCTTTTTCTGAAGCACAAAGTGGCTGTTCAAGCGAGCCAAGGGTATTGAAAGGGATTTATCTGAGGAACAAATTAATATATATTGTGCCGTCGACTTAGAAGTGCCTAATGCTAAGTGAGCAAACTACGTCTGTCCTTAACGATGCGCATAGCTCGCTAGAAGAGTTGAACTTTGATGAGATTGATAGCCATGGTTGAAGCTCACGTGCGCGTAAATATTCAGCGACATCAACTTAATGCACAGTCCCACTCAACTTTTACTCGTTATGAGGACTCTTTAACCAAAACCCTGATCGTGGCTAAAAGAACGCGCTTGCCCGAGCTTAAACTGACTACTTTTTCGGTGGGTATACCGAACATTCCGATTTCATCGCATTATTTAAGTCGGTCGTCGACAAAGATACCGAACTGTCGGACATTGAAAAACTGAAGCTTCTCTGCTCGTGTTTGTCTGGACCTCCGTGGGATTCGGTTCGATCATTAGAGTTCCTGTTTCCTTTAACCCTAGATATCCTTAATAAAAGATTAAGAAGCAAAAGTCTTGTTTTCCACATCAATGAAATTGTTGGACTCGAGAGGGTAGATTCGGGGTCGGCTTCAAAACTGCGTGAGTTCTCGGACAAGGTCAACTCTCACATATGTGCGTTGCAGACTTTGGGTGGTTCGGAGCAAATCTCGGAATGCATAATAGTGCATACGCTGCTTCAAATATTGGATACGAAGGAGGAGCCTGCTGGCATTGACAAGGCCTCGACTACTTATGAGTTCTTCGCTATTCTGGAAAGGCGTAGTCAAAAACTGGAGAGCGTGCAACATGTCATTCCATATGACAAACTCTCACGCGGGCAAATCCTGTCATAATACTAAGCCCAACAAAAGGGTGCTTGTATACTAACTAAAATGTGATGCACCTGGTCATGGAAGCTACACACCAATTCGCCATAAGGAAGTAAAAGTGCCTAAAGAAGGGACATTAATATCGGTCTTGCAGTAGTAGTCAATTTCGTACCCGTGCAGGAGAGCGTCGTACTCTGCTGCACTTAACTACATCACCAGAAGCTAAAGCGTCGACACCATCAACTCAACTACCTTGAGTCAATGTCTCTCGACTACCTCTCTTGCTATCAAAGGTCTTGAATCTGATGTTGTGCTCTTGGCCAGTGCAGTGGTAGTAGTAAAAAATAGTTCTGGTTCCTTTGTTCCCTGTAGGGCTTTTTAGATTCAGGTTCACAATGGCACATGGTCACATCTCGTTTTGTATAGAAGCTTCACTTAAGGAAAACCAGATCATCGGCAATTGTTAAGACACAAGCATCTCTACTGAAGGATCAGCTGCAAGGATTTATATGAACTCAGAAGCTTCAGATTATTCAGCCACCTTTGATACTCTTGTGGCTCCAAAAGGGACCGATAGTCAGCCTAGCTTCGTCATCGATACATCGAAATCGGAAATTCCTTTAAAAATAAGCTTGGCTGCGTTCAGCAAACCGCAGTGAGGGGATCCTTTAATTGGAGAGAGCCTTTTCTATAAGCTTTTGTTTGTTGTGGTAAATTAAAGACTAATCTAGGCTTGCAAAAGACTCGTCTTGGCTGGGTTGTGACTTGTTGCTTTCAGAGACTGCGCAATACCTTGTTGTTGGCTGCTGGCCTTACATCTTATGGTGATGCTCGTCAGTTGGACCGTCGTCTGGATGATCTGTCTCAGCGGTTTTGGGAAACTGAATGTTTGGAAGAACCCATTGTAAGGACCAGCAAGGAAAAAATGCAATGTGGGCAGCACTTTGCCAATAACCTCTCCCGCTTACCTTCCCGCGATTTTCAGTGCGATTGCCTTTGAAGCGGAGTTGGGAGCTGCTAGGAGAGTTCTTTGGTGAGGCCTATCATCGACATCTCAACCCTGAACGGAAATTGACATTAGCATCTGAAGGAGCAGTACTAAGCCATCATTTAGGAGTTTTAGGATTTAGATCACATGTGGCAGGTTAGTCCTGAGTTGATTGGCTGCTGCCAATATTTCCTTCCATATCATTGCTTCCTGGAGGAGAACAGCCCCACAACCAATTTGCGTGTAGTGTAGGATGACTCAGCGACGACTGGTTCTGGATACTCTCTTACTGATGTGCTGATGGCGGGACCCATTATTCTACCAATATTGATCCGATTTTACACGTATCCTCTTGCTCTTACAGCTGACATTTGCTACTTCCAGGACTCGCCTCAGAAGAACATTGAAATCTTCAAATTGGATGCTGTACGTAGGGAACCTAATCAGTGTCATTTCGGTCGGATCGGATGCCATCAAACCGAAGTTTAAAGCGGATATCTGAAGCCAACTCAGTTGCTGAAGCTGAAAGAAAATTAGTCGCACAGCCGGCATATTATCTCGTGGCAATTTCATGTTTCGAAAGTGGAGTTGATTACTCAATTACTCAATGATAAAGAATGGAAACAATACTTGAAGTGCGATGATAGAAGCGATGTCACCAAGGTCCTTGGACTAGTAAGGACCTAATCGGCTTCGACTGTTTGGACAAGTCAGAACTAAAGCAATGATCCGACGGATAGAAATCTAGCTGATATCCTCGCTCGATCGGAGCTCTGGTTTCATGGATCATCATATTTATTAGATGGTTGCCACAATGACCAGCATCTAGTCTTGTAATTCCTACAATTGAATTGAGGAAAAGGGTGCTAGGTATCAGGTCTCTATATGATGATTTAACCATTGGATGCAAGCACACAATCTCATTTGGCTTCTTTCAGCGTATATTCGCCTTCAAGTATAAGTTCATTAAGCTTGGACTAACTGTTACAGAAACTTATCACCATATTCTGATTCCGCTTCAGCTTGTACATAAGGCGAACTTGTGGGATGACATCATTTCTGAATGAAGGTGAACTGCACCGTGTGAGTAACGGCTTAGCAAATCGTCGCTGGATTTCGTTGCTCAACATCCTATTAATTTGCCTCGGCGTCATGCAATCACTTTGATTTTCATCGCTCAATTTTATGTAAGGAGATAAGGTGCTATACTACTATACTATAGTGCTCGACTGCTAAATATTTGAAGCCCTAATCCGATTCATCGCCACTAGTAGCAAACTCTGTCAGATTAAAGAATGAGCTACAAGATTTAAAAGGGTAGTAAGTCTGATTGCTGGCAAGGATGGAGTATCTCACGTAGCTGATCTGAGGAAATCATCTGTAATCATTAAAAGAGCCGTAAACAAGCTGTGTCTGCTGCCCCTTAAGAAGTCAGGCTTCCAACAAGGGGAGTTTGTTGGATTTTGGAGTCGCATTGCAAAAGCAATAACATTAACAAACATTCAAATTGGAACGTTTGGAGGTCGTAAAGAGGTTTTATTTTTGTAAACAAGGTTGGCAAGCCTTTCTTCCATTTGTCGCAGCTGCTATAAAATGCTTTTTTTTTCTTTTATGTCTTTACACTTGTTTGTTTGCTGTTGAGCTAGGCAAAGCCAACAAATTGTTGCAAGCCACAGCCAAATAACTTGTAAATTAATATTAGTTTCTGTTAATAAGCGCATCTTAACGTGTTGTTGTAAAAACCAAATTATTCTTAATTCTTAGCTATAGTTTTCAAAACATTTTCTATGAAACATTGGCATCTCAACGAATTGCTGACTATTTTAGTCTTTCTGTTGTTTATATGTGATTACTATTATCTTCTTGAGCGCTATGTATGGTTGCGCTCGTGCTACGTGTTTTCGTCTAATCTTATTCTAGATAGGGCATATGCCATCCGTTGTTTTCTTTACCTGGTACATACTTAATTTGATAATCAAACACATTACCTTCTTTTTCCAGCGGTTTAATTTCATATTCGATTCTTAGAAATTGATTACCCGAGCCAGTGGCTAATGATCACTAAGGATCTGAAAATTTCTTCCATAGAAGGACCTGAAATACTTCGTTGCCCACACGATTGACAATAATTCTTTTTCGATAGCTGAGTCACTTATTTCATGCTCGTTTAGTGATCTGCGCCAATAACAAATTGGGTTATATTCTTGCAATCAAACGGTACGAATGGCTATGTAACTTGCATAAAAGGAATACTTTTATGAAAGTTTGACATGTTTTTTTGAAAGCTCAAATGTCTGCTTTTATGGTTTGATGAACATATTTTTAATTTAAGGGTTATAAGATTGCTCATGTGAGCAAAATTAGAAAAAAAATTTAACGTATAAACCACATAATTCTAAAAATAATATATAATTTTTTCTGTGTTTTTGGAATGGGAAATTTTTGTATGGCAAATATTTTATTTGGGATTGGTTTAATACCCTTAGTTGTGATTTTGTGACCGAGAATGGCTTCTTTTTCATAAACTTACACCCTTGTCTAGCTTTATTAAAATTTTTGTAAATCAAATCATTTACCCTATTATTTATTAAACGTAGAAAATTTACTGGTAATTTTAAAGACCAAATGGCATGCGACTATACTCGTAATGTCCATATTTCATGGCTGGTCATTTCATTGAGATTGCGGAAGTCAATGACTAACCCACATATGCTGTGTTGTTGTATCATATCACTGAATTGGTTATTTACTTCCTCATAATATGTTTGACGATATTTGTATAGACACTCATTAATTGGATCCTCATCTTTGGTTTAAATTATGTGTGTTAAGTTACTAATGTTTTTAAGCAACTGTTTTGACACTTTAGCCAAGAAATAAAGTCAATTATGGCTTTTCACAACAACACGTTATAATTATGTTTATTTTTCGAACTTAAATTATTTACAAAGTTATTTTGTTGTGGCTCTGAACAATTTCTTCGCGTGGCCTAGATTAACGACTAAAGAACAAGTGAAGAGATAAAAGGGAATATGCAATTTATAGCAGTTGCGACGAGTGCAAGAGAGCCTTGCCAACCTTGTTTACAAGGAACAGCTGTTTCACTAAACTTAGATTACATCCTCTTCTTATGTTTACATGAATGTTGCTCATTTTAATACGCGCGACTGCTTCAGAATCCAACAATGTGCTTAATAGTACACGTAAAAATCAAATTATCACCTTCACGACATACATTCAAAACACGGCATTCATGTTAAACCTTTTTAACTTTTCTTTATCTTCCTGGCTCAAGTGTTTTCAACTAAACTCATCGTTTCAATTTAATTTTTTCGTAATGGAAAAATTTAATGTTTGTCATTATATCGAAATATGAAGTTAAATTCTACTAGCGTTACCGTTTCTTGAGCATAGTAAATTTTCGCTGACATGCTTTTAAGAATTATTTTTGAATCAGAACATCATATTGCTTTTGGATGTCGTCAACGTAAAACTTTTGTCTAATCGCACAAAGTTTGATTGCGCCTTAAGACATACTTTTTAATTCTATAATGCCATTATAGGCTGGACTTTTAAATTGTTTATTTTTTTTTTACATATGTTTGCTTTATTAAAATTTTACTGCTATTATGGAAACAACTTTAATTAAACTTATATAAATATTTACAATATTACTTATTCTACTGTTAAGTCTAACAAAACTTTTAGTGATTTATTGTAAGTTTTAAATTTTGGACAATTTGTTTTCATAAGGTTTATGGATGACACCCAATGTTTTAAAATTAGATCATTCATGATCAATCTTTTGAAAGGGTTTCTTTTATTTATCTCTTGATGTACATTTTAGGAACTACATATCCACTTTCATAAACCCAATAGCACTATCTCTGATATTCCTCAAAGAAGCTGTTGTGTATTTTGGAGTACAAATTCGTATTATTCGAACTATAGCGACATTAACTAATTTAATTTGGACTTTCATTATTATTTTTCCGCTGCTATTAATATTCAGTCTATCGGACATACTGTTTTCGTAGAAACCTTCTCTTTGAACTACCTTGTTTTATTAGACCCTGAACCCATCGACATTGGGGAAAACGGGTATAATGTGTTTGTGCAAATGTATGTAACAGGCAGGAACTATCTCCGACCCCATAAAGTATATATATTCTTGATCAGTATCAACAGCCGAGTCGATATAGCCATGTCCGTCTGTCTGTTTCTATGTGTACTAGTCTCTCAGTTTTAAAGCTATCTTTATGAATCTTTGCAGAAGTGCCTCTTTCTGTTGCACGCAGTACATATGTCGGACCTAGATCGGACCACTATATAACATAGCTGCCATAGGAACAATCGGTCGAAAAGTAGGTTCTTGTATGAACAACTTTTTCTTTTTCACGATATCCTGACCAAACTCGGCATTTATTAGTTTTACTATGCTCCTAATATATATCCTATCAACATCGGACCACTATATCATATAGCTGCGATAAGATCGATCGGCCGAAAATTAAGTTGTTGTATTGAACATTTTTTTTTTTTCAAGATATCTTGTTGAAACTCGGCATTTTTTAGTTTTACTATGCTCCCTCCATTTATTCAAAATCTTATATACATTGGAATACTTTATCATATAGCTTCCATAAGAACGATCGGTCGAAAATTAAGTTGTTATATGGAAAACTTCTTTGTTTTTCAATATATTATATCTTAACCAAACTCGGCATTAACTATTTTCCCTGTGTTTCTTAGATACGGGCAAAGCACAATGAGTATTATGAAAAGGTTGGGTCTGCAAGGGTATTAAAACTTCGGCGTGCCGAAGATAATAAATACCGTTTTGTAGTGATAAAGGTTCTAGTAAAATTGATTGTCCAAAGGATGAATCATTAGTGAGTTAAAAAAACGTATCTGTTTTTCGGCTACGTATGAGGTAAAATTTGGCTCAATATTGTCTTTTAGTGTATATTTGAAGCTGATTTGCTTACATGCTATTTCATGCGGTACTTACTCGTTGCTTTGATTTTTTTGTAAGCCCTGAATTGCTTTAAAAATGGGTAAAAAATACATAACAGGCAGAAGGAAGCATCGACCCGATAAAGAATATATATTCTTGATCAGCATCAATAGCCGAGTCGATCTAGCCAAATCCGGCTATTTGTCCGTATGCATTTTTTAAATGTAGGTCCTAAAAGTGTTTGCGCAGTACGAGTTTTTTTTTCCGATAAATGAAACTTTAACCGTTTCTGAACAATCGATAAAAATCCATATCGAAATTCTGTTTTATGAGCACATCCCTTATGTTTTAAGCGCTAGAGTCACCAAACTTGACATGTAGCCTGTAGAATAGTATATATATATATCAAGAGTTTTTCATTTTATTGCCGTCGCTATCCCTCCGACACCACGTCATAGCTATAAGTCAAATAAATAATTGGAATCACCTAATAATGTCTGCCTTTTCGAGAATATACAAATATACCATGCGCAATTTAATGCTGGAAATATCATAAAGATCGTTTAAGAAATACAGTCGTTATTAAGGAAAGCATGTGCTTTTATGAAATACGTGTTTTCGGCAGTAGGGCCAACACATTCATGTGCGTTTTTATTAAATTTTTTAAACAGCATTGCTATTGCGATTGCTTTGTATTCTGTGCTGGGTGTATGTGCGTTTATTTTACTATGTTTTTTTTCATTAAAAGTAAATTGCTGGAGTGACTGTTGAGTAGTGCGTAATCGGTACTGATTTGATTTTATTTAAAAATAACATTTTTTTATTACTGTTGCATTTAGCCTTGTAGAAGGGAGTTCAGGTTATTCCCTCGGAACTCACGACCAAAGCTTATGACTTCTTTGTTAACTTATCAAATATCATTTTTGTTTTGAAGTATTGGCTTATCAACATGGTCTGTATTCTAACAGTGGTGTAAGTATCGAGTGTTTCTACTCACGATGCTCGATTCAGATTCTTGTATAAGACTCCACACATAACCCTCCATCATTATCTGATTCCACACATAACGGCAGAAAGAAGTGGAAAGCATTTACGAACTTTTTTTTTCTTGGCTTTAAGTCCCAAGTTACGTGGCTGTTTTACGGTTATACTAGGGGCTCAGGTCATCTCAATAAATGGACTCGACTATTGTAATGACAACCCCCGAATATTCGCACCACGAGACAAATCTTGAAATTCTACTGAGTAAACCTTTGATAGATCCTGTTGAACCTAGTCCGAACTTATTGAAGTAGGAGAATTTCCTCTTTGGTTCCCAATCCATGGTGTATTTGGTCCTCGAAGGGTTTTGATTGAACCCGGAGCAGGGCAAGGACAGGGCTCGGAGATAGATTTTAACAGAACCTTGGGGCACCAATGGGGTGCGAATTTTGTACCTTCTATGTAGCCTTGCCTATGATTTTTAATTAACACGTGTCGCACCCTTACCGAGGATTCATACACCGAGTCGCGAAATACACAAAGAATACAATTTACCACTATACGCTAAGACTATCTTCTTGCTAAATATTTTTTAATAGAAGACTTTACACGAGGCAAAGAAGACTCCCAGCAGAATACTCTATAATGCTTGTTATAATAATCACAGCGAACAAAATTGAAGCGATAAAGGTGTATAATTACTTTAGGTCGTTAGTCTAGAAGGGAAAGAGAAATTTAATTGGGTAGTCAACACGGAAGAGTCGATTACACCCGTAATTAGCTTATGAATAAATATTACACCAGTCATGGCTCTACGATTATTTAAGGAGGGAAGATTACTCATCAGAAGTCTGCTGGAGTATGACAGTAACCGCACACGAGGATCCCAATTTAAACCACGGGAGCAAGAAAAATTGTTTCCGTATAGATTCTGTCTTGATTGTGGTGACCAGATGCATGAGGCATACTCAAAAATATATAAAGGGTCTTTGTCGTGTACAGATCGTCAAATTCCTTTGACCATCGATTGATGAAACCCAAAACAATTCTAGCCTTATTGACAACGGTCGTAACTTCATTACACGCTTGAGCGGTAAGCTATCAAGAATGTAATAAACCAAATGAGCAGGGCTTCTATAGAAAGTGATTACCTTACATATAGTCCAGTTTAAATTAAAAAGGTTGGCGAGACACCAAGACTGAAACGCATTAGTGTCGGCTTGTAAAATATAACATGATGCCATCTCTCTTTCTGGTATCCATATAGCAGGTGGAATTTTGTGTAGAAAACTTTGAGCCGATAACTTCATAACGGGAAAAATGAGAGTCATTTCCCGATTTCTTAAATATGTTATAGCACCTCGACTTCACAATTTTTAATCTCATTAGTTCCCTTGAGAAGCAGGGAGGCCTATCAGACCTCGCTGCGGGATCAAGAGGAAAGCAGATATCAAAGAGCGAGTACAAGGTATCATAAAATAATTTAATGGCAATATCAATATCTGCACAATTGTACAGTTGGGACCAATCGACTTGCAGAGTAAGATAATTTAGTTTATGAAAATAAGCCTTTCGAAAACAACGGACACGGTTATTCCGATTCCTTGATAGCCAGTCGGGTTGGTAGATCAATGAACACATCCAGAGTTGGATGAAAATGGTCTTAGGACGTGTAAGTGTAATGGCGAAGACCAATGGATATCTGGGAGATTAAACTCCCCAAGAACAACTATAAGGTCCCTAACAGGAAGTAGAAAGGACATAGATTTTAAAGCGGTGGCTTTGGTAAAGAGACATGTTAGATAGTGGGGGTGTATAGGAACATGATAAAGATACAGAAACTTACAAATACAACTTTTACAGCCATCAACTCAATCTCCGGGAACTTCGATGTGTTCGATTTTACAGGTAAAATTTGAAGAATCTGAGATGACCGGCTTAAGCTAGGTCTAAGTAAAAAGGGAATAAATAAATTTCACCATCAATCTCCATATACGAGTCGCAACTATAGTGCCAACCATTACGTTGGGCTATAGCATCCCCCACTGGGACATTTAGAATGCACGACATTATCACATAGCCAACAAGGTATGCTCGATTCACTTGCCGTAATTTGCTTTTGGAAAGTTTTTTGAAAGCAGACAATTTTATGATCCATTTTTATAGGTCTCTACTGTAACATCGCAGCCAAATGTTAAAAGAGAGCAAGTTAGATTAATAGCGTACACAACACCAACAAGTGGCGGAAAATATAAAGAGATCAAAGCACAAATTGAAAAAAGGCACGAGAGCGCGAGAGTTGGAGAGAGTATTTATAGATTGCTTTCTTGCAAACCAAGAAAAGCGATGTGCAGTTAAACATAAACAACAACAAGCAGCTTACCCACCGAGCTAATAGCGCAAGCGTACAAATGAAAATGCACAAGAACACAAGATTAAAACTATCAATAAAAATGCACAGGCCATAAGCATGCACTCGCGATAAAAGAAAAAAATAGACCGAGAAGGCAAACAAAATAAATAGAGATATTAAAACACCGGTGTTTAATTAAAATCAAAAAACAAAGCGGAGAGCACAAAAATAAACACGTTTGTTCGCTTCTGTTCGTAAAAGTCGGATTTTACAGGATTTATTAGGTGTTTAAGTTTTGGTCTGGTGTTTCCTAATTAAACTCGTGTCGACGATTTTCCTTGCTAAGGATTCAAACTCAGATGTAAGTTTGTTGATCGCGTGTCCATGTCTCTCATTTGCTCTTTCACCGGTGCTGATATTCTGTTGCCACTCTATCGTCACTGCCGCTTTGGCGTCGCTGCTGCTGTGCGGAACTCAGCTTGCCTTTCTTGTCGGGGTCATTTGCGAGTTGTCCGGTGGTTCAAAAGGGCTGGGAGATGTTGGCAGTACGCATACATATGAAAATCATGATTTGCATAAGGTACAGTTAGCGAATAATTGAAAGTTTACATTCGCCGCGTTTATTTTAAAGACGTAAGCCTTAACTCATAATCGTCGCATTTATAATGCATTAACACTGCTACACAGAACTCAGATAATGCTGCGCATCCTGTATCGGCACGACGCCATATTGGCTTGGATGTGACCTTTAAAGGTGAGCCTCATCCAATGTTAGGCCCCTTGGGTTACCTTATTTAGCTGCTCCAGAAGTGCTCAAAAAAAAAGTGGCGTGGCTATGCAAACACTCATGCGACTACTCCTGTACTTAATCTAAATCGTACGGAGTAATAGCCTTCAAGAACTGCGCTCATATGCTTGACCATACTAATTTGGGTATCTGACCTTATACTACAGGCTGATGATTTCGAGGAGCTAGTAGAACTAAGAGATGCGCTTATTTAACGACCGTAAATTCACGCATATTCTTATTGGTTGCAGGCTGAAACTGAATCTTGTTCGGGGCTTTTAGACCCTGTCTAGACGTCTGCATCCGGTACTGGCCGCCTCTCCTCTGCCGTGGGCATTATTCTCTATATCAGCTCCACTAGGCCAAGCTCCCACACATCGCTGCCCTCGAATGGGTCACCGACCTCCCCCCCTTTTGGGCGAGGCGCAGTGTCCTCTACCTTTATGGGAACCACCGGTTGAGCGTAGTCCTTAGGCCTGCAGTCGAAGGCATGGAGTCCGCCACGTCGCTTTTCTTGATGACGGACCTCGGGCGGTGGTGGCTCCGGCTCGATTGGGTACGGTAGCAAGGTGGGTCAGGAGTGTCTGTGGTCA
Source organism: Drosophila montana (assembly GCF_035044405.1). Taxonomy (NCBI): domain Eukaryota; kingdom Metazoa; phylum Arthropoda; class Insecta; order Diptera; family Drosophilidae; genus Drosophila; species Drosophila montana. The sequence continues at coordinate 216,005 of NW_026997831.1, forward strand.
AAAAGTTAATCTCAGCTTTCAAGAGCTTCCCACTGGCTAAGCGTTCACCCTATCATATTCGCCGAACGTCCGCTTCAGAACCGTGCCCAGACCTTGGTTGATCACATCTGTATGCATCACAAACTTTTTGCCGGAATCTGCGGATGCGGGAATCGGGGCTGTCGTTAGCCTCTCCTCTCCAACGCTGTCTGCAGTTCGTTACTCTACGACTAGCCGATCCTGGGGGCTGTCGATAGCCTTTTCTTAAGGCTGGTACTCTACGACTAGCCGTTCCTTTCTTCAAGATAGCTGTCATCGGTTGCCTTATGGACGCAAGATTCGCCAAACCGCCGGTACCACGATGTCATTCCCAGGCATTGCCGAAAATCATTCCTATTCGTTGGGGCGCTCAAGCTTCGGAATGATAATGCCTTTGCGGGGTTTGTTCGGATGCCTTCACAGCTCACCACGTTTCCTAGGTAAACCAACTGGTTCAGTCTGTGTCATCTCTCTTAGCAGTCTTAGCAGGGACACTTCCATCAATTTTTTCCTTTGTTACTCCTATGACATGATATCGTCCAGATACACTCATTCATGGGGCTCACACTCAAACCCTATCACGGCGAACAAGCGGAGGGTAGGCCGAGGGGCATCACTCGTCATTGATACAACCCTCTGCCGGGGATCGTAAAGGCTGTGTTCAGCATACTGATCTCCTCCATCGGTATCGGCCAGTAGTATCGCAGAAGTGCAAATACACCTAATTCTGTTTTACACGGTAGATTGGTTCCAGAAAAAACCGTGTTAAAAAAAACGTATAAAAAAAGACATTGGTCGTATGCAAAAATAGGGGATTGGTTCCTTTTCTCTAAAAATGTGAATTTACACATGCATAGTAAATTAAGAAAAAAAGATATGCCCTCTAACTTGAAAGTAATGTAAATTAAATGTAAAACAGCTATGTTGTTAACAAAAAGAATAGGTTATTTAATTTATAAGGTAATGAATATAAAATATGTTTTAGCTGAACAAATTCGCTTAAAAAAATTTGTTTACCAAACACGTCTGATTGCATTAAAAGTTCATAAAATATTAACACATTTCAATTGCTCTGAGAAGTAAATTTGCTTATCACTTTTACAACACTGCTTGTCAACTGCAGACGTAAATTTACTCAAAAAAAAACCAAATCCTTTTCTTTAAAATTTTCAATTTTTGGTTTGTGAGTGATTAAAATATCTAATTGTGCACACAGCTCCACTAGAAACCACGAAGAGTGAAGACACTTAATTCACGCGACTCTTACAAACAGAAAAACAGACTATACACTTAATCCAAAAATGGCAAAACCGCCCGATATAAACAGACTCTTTTTAAGAAACAATAATAGTGAAAACGAACCAAAATATATTATAATAAACAGAAACGACAACAACTCATTTGAAAACATATCCCCCTTTATCATAAAAAAATGTATTGACTACACCTGCGGGGGTGAAGTCGACTCTTGCAAAAAAACTTGACCCGGCACACTCCTCATCAAAACTTTCAATAACCAACAAGCTGCTAAACTTCTAAAAATACAACAAATCGGAGACCTAAATGTTACAGCAAGTCAACATACTTAACTTAACTCTTCTAAAGGCATCATCTACTGCAACGAATTACGCAACATTAAAGAAGACGAAATCCTACAAGAACTCAAAACCCAGAAGATAACCGAAGTACACAAAATAACAAAATTCCAAAAAAACACAGTAACAGAAACCGGAAAAATCATCCTTACATTTGCCACACATAACTTACCGGACAAAATCAAGATTGGCTACGAAACTATACACCCGCCCATACATCCCACTACCCCTTAGATGTAGAAAATGTCTTCGTCTGGGACACCCAACAAAGGCATGCAAACAAAAAATCCCAACGTGTATAAACTGTTCAGAAGAAGCACACACCGAAGAAAACAATACATGCAACAAGGACAAAAACTGCATAAATTGCAAAAATAGCCCCCAAATAAAAAACCACAGCCCGCTAGACCGAAAATTCCCGGCCTTTTTAAAAGAACAAGAAATCACAGCAATCAAAATCAAAGAAAAAGGAGACCACAAAACTGCCCTCACAATCTACCACACGCGTCACAGCGAGGAACAATCAACATCATACGCACAAACTCTCACAGGCACATCATCAACGAAGATATCAAACACAGTCAATCCCACTATAACACCCTCCAAAACAATACCCAATCCAGATACACTAAATAAAACAAAGTACTACACCAACTCATCATCAGAGCGTCAAATCAACTCATCCTCCTTGCCGAAATCAACACCAGGAACCTCTAACCAACTACCGTGACAAGTTATAACCTACGACTCCGACATAGAAACAATGGATGCCCTTCCAATCGAAATAACTACCATAACCTTATTAGTAATAAGACCAAATGTCCTTTAGGATAATTCAATGGAACATTAAAGGCTATATAAACAATTACAGTGATCTCTTAATAATAATACAAAAACACTCACCTCATATCATATCTATTCAAGAAACACACATATCTAAAAAAACAATCTATCAGTTCCCAGTAGCTATATACTACTAACTAGCCCTACTTCCAATAGATTTGGTGAAGCAGGTATGCTATTACTACACTTATTTTCGATACAATACACAGAACTATATGTCAACCCAGACCTTGAAACCATCGCAGTAGAAATAGAATCAAAACAAAAAATAGCAATATTCTCGGTTTATATTCTACCAAGCAAACATTTTAATCACAATACTCTTAACAACACACTTAACAATCAAAATACTCCAGCTATAATCTCAGGTGATTTTAATAGTTGGCACCAAAACTGGGGCTCACCCAAAAACAATAGAAGAGGAAATACTTTAGCAAAATTTATTGATCAATCGCAGTACATCATATTAAAGGACAAGTCACCCACACATTATTCAACCCATAACACATTTACTCTCCATCGACCTAACATTCTGCTCCTCCCAAGTTGCACCCTTGGCCGAATGGCAAATTTTCGATGACCTTTGTGGTAGCGATCATGTTCCTATTCTAATTTCCTTATTCCCAAGTCCAAAAATCGAAAATAACTGTAGACCATATTTTAAAACCAAAGAAGCAGTTTGGAAAACTATTACATCATATGACTTACATAATACACAATAATATTCCAATTAGTTCAAAAAGCAGCCAACATTACTAAAATTATTTTACATAGTGCACATAACACAATTCCACAAACATCACCCCCCAAATTTAATCGCAAAGTCCCTTGGTGGAACACAAAACTTAATCAACTACAAAATAATAAAAATAACACGTGGAGAAAATTGAAACGTAACATTACTACAGAAAACATAATTAACTACAGACGAGCCAACGCTCTATTCAAGAACGAAGTAAAACTCAGAAAAATAGATGCCACTAACACATTCACATTGTCAATAGAACCATCTACACCGACAGCTAAAATCTGGTCAAACATTAGACGTTTCTGTACACTGCATAACAAATTGACAAAATAACAATGTGGAAACCTCAAGCAAAAGCATAGCAGATACTTTTGTAAATCATTGGTCAGATCTCTCCAGGGACTCCAACTTTAGTACCCAATTCGTGGAAGAAAAGTACAAAAACTCAGATGGTTTCTATTTACCAACACCGTCTGCACAACTTATAGAAAAAGACATCACTTTAATTGAATTTCAAGCCAGCATACAAACTTTAAAAGGGTCACCACCCGGACTCAACCGAATATTTTATCCAATGATTAAGAATAGTTCATAAACAGTCCAAGCTGAATTGTAAGTCATTTTAACAACATATTAAATAACTACATTCCCCAATCCTACAAAACCAGTTTAATCGTTCCCATTCTAAAACCAAACTCAAAAAAAACAGAAGTATCTTCATATAGAACATTTTTCACTCAATTGCTGTATAGCTAAAACACTAGATAAAATAGTAGCTAAGAGACTCGGTGGTTCGTAACTCAAAATAAACTATTACACCAAAACCAATTCGGATTTAAAAGAGGGAAATCGGTAACTGAACAAAAAACAACACACATAAATCATCTCCCTTGATTTTTCAAAGGCCTTTGATAGAGTCGGTGTATCAACTCATAGAATGGAAAGCAGGACCAAAAATTATACAAAACATAAAAAACTTAATGTCAAACAGAAAAATTGTTGTAAGAGTTGCATTGCAGTCATCTAATATCCTTCCGTTGAGTAATGGCATACCACAGGGATCACCACTATCCGTTATAATATTTCTCATTGCATACAACAAGCTAGCCAACATAATACACATTTCGAAAACATTCAAAGTTGGTGTTCCTATTCAGAGGCCGCCATTTCAATCAAAAAATGCAAACATCTACACATATGTAGGAAACATAATTGTACATGCAATATATCTTGCAATAACATGCAAATATCCACTGTCACTTCAATAAAGCTATCAGGATTAACGATAAATAATAAATACAGTTGGAATTCGCACATTAATAAACTCAAAACTTCATTATCTAAGAGACTTAATGTAATAAAATGTCTCGCTAGCCCCCGATTTAACTGCAATACTATAACTCTTCTCTCAGTTATAAAAGCTACAATTATATCTAAAATTGATTACGCTCTATTTATATATGGCTTCACACCCAAATTAATTTTAAACAAACTAAAAACACCTTTTAATGCTGCAACTCGAATGTCACTCGGAGCCTTCCGCTTAACACCAATCCACAACATCCTTCTAGAAGCAAATATCTCATAAATAGAACTCCAACGAAACTTTTTATCAAAACTGTTCAAAAAATCTTCTAAACTCCACATGCACATGCAATAGCGTATATCATCATATAACTACAAACACAAAACAATCTCATCAATCGAACGGTCAATAAATACATTAATAGCAAACAATTTCAAATACACACCTAACAAAATTCCATATCTTGAACCCACACGGTTTTGTGGTTTCCCACAAATTAAGTGAAATGAGTTAGCAGATCGCATAGCAAAAGCTGCCATCCAAATGTCTTTAATATACACACAAAATAATAACATTAACATTACAGATACTTAAAAAACCAACTAAACATAGAGAAAACAAGTAAGTGGTTCTAGTCGGGAGCTCCCGACTAGGGGATACCCTGAACCCTCTTCTTCCAACACCAAATGAAGCTTGGGCTACGCGCTCGTTTGCTTTAGTAGCAATAAGAAAAATTTAAATTAAAAAAAAAATTGTTCCCTTGGCAGGGTTTGAATTCGCAACTAACCGCACCACTTGCCGCTGCCTCTCAAGGGCCACACCAATAATTGAGCTTTAATGAGAAAAAAACCAACTAAAATAGCAGCACAGAAAACAATACAATCGCAATTGCAATGCTGTTGATAGAACTTAAAGCATGTACATGTATACAAATTCTTTGAATTTGCGCAGCAGCTATGCTGCTATCACGTGCGCACATAACTTTTGTGTTTCTTAACCGATCTTAATGAAATTTCGACAGTACATCTTATTGTAGAACAAAATAAAGAATATTTGTGTACTCTTAAAAATTCAATTGCATATAAATTGTGGCTTAAATTGATAGGCAATACAAGTTGGATAATAAACTTGATTTATAGCTTTGCGGTGGTAGCGGGGAAGTGGCGATAGGTATAAAATGAAAGATACTTAATATATATATACTGTTCTAGAAGCTACATATCAAGTTTGGTGACTCTAGCTCATATTATTTGCCGAAATTGCTCAAAAACATGATTTCCATATCGATTACTTGGAAACGGGGCAAGTTATTGAATATCGGAAACAAACTCGGTCTGCGTGGGCATTAGGAGGACCTAAAGCTAAAATAAGTCTCTATAGATTTAAAATCGTGCTAAATGGTTCAAAACAAAAATGTCCAAACTCCTACAGTAGCGAACTTTAATATATTATGCTATCCCGTCTTGTGTCTTTGGTCGCTTCTTACAATACGCTACCATACACCAGTTTGTGTGTGGAGAACACTATAATCCGGTTAAGGCAATCAATCGTTATGTAGCCCAGCAAAATGTAAGACGAAGCACTGCGTCATCGATTTTCTAGACGTTCGACAGACTTTTAAGATCATGCCCCTGCACGTCAGACTTTAAAGATCATGCCCCTGCACGTGGAAGGGTTCTGGCGGGTGCAAGCATCGTTCCTGGAAGGGAGTTCGTTAATGACGTAAGGGAATGCACTGTCCTTGGGCCAGTCCCTTACACTTTCTACACTTTAAATATTCTCTTTTTGAACACTTGCGTGACAAAATAAGCGGATGAAACCACATTTCTGATATCAAGCAACAACCCAACCACCGCCTTAAGGCGTATGTTGTAATGGCTATTGTGGAAGGACCCCGTTAACAGGGTAAGTGGTTCAGTTAGGACAAAGCTGTGTGAAATAGACTGGCTCTTTAGACCAAGGAGTGGACTTACCCTTAGACCCAAGTTAAGGCTCTTCATTTCCGAATGGTACAGGTCCCGTCCAGGTGCGCATTCTAACCGCCTGGTTAAACGGTGAATACTAGTGTATAATAGCATTAACCTCTTTTTTTTAGAGAAGCTAGTTATCTAGAGGCCGGTTTCGACAACATCATACTAATCAGTAACGCTAAGAAGGGAGGCTGCATTGATGATATCAGGCCTGCAAAGGTAGGCTTGCACCTTCAAACTATGACACGAAGCAATTTAGAACCAACGCCGATTCAACCTTATCGACTATCGCCACAAATAGATGGCATTTCAATTACCAGCAGTTATCAAATTCTGAAGGCAATAAAAAGTCGAGGAAATACACAAAAGCCTTATCCCAATGGCCTTCGAGAGACCGATCGCACTGTCGAAGATCTTACTGTTGCATGTTTCAGTAATATGGCATCTGCGTGATATATTTGAATATACCTACACATGTATATATTTCAAAATAAGTTATCACCATCCAGTCCGACTAGGCAACCGGAGGCGTAGAAGACATTGACTCTGAACTGCTGACTCTAAATTACGGCTGCTCAACGGCCATTGCATGAAAGGGAAATTTGAAATGTGCGCCTACCAAGGCCCATCAATCTCACGCTTTCGACAAACGAAGAATTTCCAGCCAACTCGGGATTGAAGTCTCACAAAGTCGCAAAAACCCGACAAAGGGCTCATTTTTATACCAAAGAGCAGCCTAACTATGATCAAGATTATCATTCTGTCACATAAGAAACTGCTGCAGCATTCAAAGATGAGTTATCCGTCGATTAGTCCCTGTAACTTTTATGGGATAAGAGAAAAACTTTTATGGGAAAGACTATTCAACTGATAGGAACTTCAAAAATGTATAGAAAAACATTGTCCGAAATAGAACATCCAGTAACGGTTATGAAACCATTTAAAGTCAAATCAATTCACTGGGGTACAAGAAATGGGTAATGTCTTACTTCTTTTTTCTGCCACCTTTAAGTGACCTTGATGCTATAGTAGGTCTCGCACTTCGAATGCAAGTAAACGCTCAGACGATGTACTCAAAGAATAAATTGGAAAAACATGTGATATCAATGATGAAGTAATAATATTTTCTGAAGAAAAGCAGTCCATGTCAAGCTCATTGGTCCTGAAAAATCTATTTGAAGAAAAATCTATTTTTTTCAAAAAAGCCGATAGGACCTGGGGATAAGTATAAAACTTTTTCAGAAAAGGTTCGGGAAGTAAAAATCTTTAAACCACAAACTTTAAAAAATTTGTCCGACCTTAGATCACTTTTGGGATTGTCCAGCTGTTATAGGTGTTTCAGAAGAAATAACGCCGCTATAGCTTGACGCGGGAATGATGACAACGAAAAGGTTGACAATTAAGTTCTTGAAAGCATATTTTGGCAAGCATATTGCCAACATGATTTGGAAGCCAGGCAAAAATATTCTGTCGCTGACGTACCGTCACGTGAAAGACCTATATCCTTTAAGTTGGGAGAGAGAGAGAGAGAGGGAGAGAGAGAGAGAGAGAGGGAGAAATAGTAACGTTTGAACACATCAGACCTCACCGAAAACGTGAAGCCTATATCTTTCCAAATAGGAGCAGTCTAGAAACTAGAAATATTCTATAGGTACCTACCTTAGCATCAAAAAAATTGATTTTTTTAGCTGTTCATTTAATTGTGCAATAAAATATTTGTAAGTGGTAATTGGTGGGTACTTCCAATTGATTTTTTTACTTGACATATAGGTATAAATAGGAGACAGAAAATAGAAGCAAAATGCCAAATGGGGTTGCATCCCTCTGCCTGTTACATACATATGCACAAAACCATTATACCCTTATACTCATTCTCAATAGGTTCGGGTATAAAAACAAATTCTGGGCGAAACAGTACTCTTGTAGTCGTTTACGACCGTGGCAATGAAACTTACAAAATACACCTACTCCGACATGACTCTTTGGGACGATACAGACTTGACTAAACGAAATGATAAGGATCTTAAGTACAATCAGCAAAAGCGACGGGACCACAACAGAAAACTAGTTAAAACGCCTTTTGGCAAACAATAAGAATGATTATTACAAATTTTCAAAAAGTTAAATTCAGACAAACCAATAGCCAAAATAAACTTGATAAGCCCGGTAATATTAGATGATATCGATGCTAAAGAAGTGACCTAAAAACACCCCACAAATGTTAGTTAGTTAGCTTTCTAAAAGAAAGTCGAATTTTGAAGATGGCTATATAACTGCCGTTTGTGGAAGAAATACGTTCGACGGCAATGGTATCGATGTGGTGGTGAGTACGATGTACTGGCGAAGGCTACGAACCCAACAACTCGTGTTGGGTGCCCTTGAATAGTAGAGCACTTGACCTGTACTTCTGATCCCTGAATATGGTGGATGACAGTATGACAAAGGATGCCACTGGGTCACCTTAATCTGTAAGCGGTCATACGAAATGCCAATACCACTACCGAGGTACCGCGGATTCAAAATTCTCAACGTTAATATTGGTAAATAAGTTTTTAAGAAGAAAGGGACCGATCCAGATGGCACATGACATAAATAATAACTTATACTTATATAAGTTAAAGTCATAGCTCACATAGTTTTTGAGATCGACATGTTCATACAGGGGGACAGAAATATATACATTCTTAGATAGCCGTACTGACCAAAAAAAAAGAGATGCTTCCTTGTACTTGTGACATTTAGTTGCAAGACCATATGACCATTTTTGTACTCATTTTCAAGGATATACTGAGAGTAAGATGTTTTAATTAGAGTATAAGATTATTCATTAACAAATTAAATTATACCAATATGTTTTGAGACGCGGGGTCACAGTGATTACTAAGAATCCAAGTTAATAGAGGCCATACAAAGTGCGCATAAGTTTAACTGGAGGAGTATTTGAGCTTAAGTGACAGAAGATATTCTCATCACGAGTCGTTGGGGCCTGGTAAATGGGCAGATCGATGGGTCGAAGCGTGACGAAATTGCGCCATCTTAGCTGTAGATAATCGGATGTTGCAGACGTGTTTTGTTTAGAGATGTTGGAGTAATTATCCGTTAAGCAGCGCCAAGGTGCGGGCACTAGAAATGTTAGGTTAAGAATAGTTAAGGTCAGCGATTCTCATTATAATAGAATAGGTAATAAAAGAAGAGTAATAGTGTTTTATTTTAATCTGTATTTTTATTAATTTCACAACTTAGTACCAGAGCACATTCACACACGTCCGTCTATTATCAAATCTGCTCAATAAGTGACTCTTCTCCTTTTTCTCAACACTGTGAAGCCAGTGATGAGTAAATAGCTAAGATCATTAACAGCTAACTAGCAGCAGACTAGACCTTTACACAGTACTGGATGTACCAGCCTGTTACAATTCGGCCATCCTGACCATGAGATATGGAGGACTCAGCTTTACATTTCGCTTATAATATGCTTATACCTACTACATTAAAATTTAGCAGTACATTTTAGCTTTTACACTATATTTAGAGTCTTATCTTTTATAGTATTATGTTGCGTATTTTAATATTAAGCTTACTTTGTAATAAGTGTTGATATTATATTGATATTTTGTATTAAATAAAAAGCTGGAGCACTTCAGTGCTGTTTGGTGTTCATATTCAGAGTGTTTTTATTCCAAGTTAAAGGTTCGTGCTTCGCCTATGGATACATGTATATACTTATGCTGTTATCGGTTAACAGCTAGTAAGAGAGAGAGAGAGTGTGTAGCTTGCATATGCCTGTGTTAGTGAGCATATGTATGTTGCTCATGAAATGCGCTCCAGACGGTCACTAGAGGGCTAGTGAATCGCGATGCGTAATATGAGCCAGGGCCAATACATTCAAGTGGCTCTGGGCTGTTTTGTGTATAACTGTTATTGTAATCAAACCGCATACTGTTTATTTGAATACAAGGTGTTTATTTAACGCATATACACACTGAAACTTATTATGTCTTTTTTTCCTGAAACGAAATTGAAGTATTCGGCGCCTTTTAGAATTTCTTTCTGCTGCATCCGCAAAATATTTCTCTGCGATACCTGACTTTCGGTTGGCTCCTCCTAATTGTCAGTTTCATCGATCCTGGGGGCACTGCCCCTGTCGTTTGCTGGCACCGCATTTAGACGCGCCACTAGCTTAGCTTTTGAGCCTGTTGTGGAGAGACCCCAAATTGCCAGCCATTTTTTTAACGTGGGCCCTGTCTCATCCCTTATCTTTATTTATTCCATATCCAGGTTAATATCCCACTTCTGAGATTGTAATAGTCTTTTATTTTTATCTGTACCATTTTTTAGTTTCACTACTTAGTACCGTAGCACATTCACACACATCCGTCTTTTATCAACTCTTCTCAAAAAGTGACTCTTCTCCTATTTCATAACACTGTTAAGTTAGTGATGAAATCATTTACAGCTGACTGGCAGCCGACTAGAAGTTAATTTAAACATTGACTAATTAAAATCTTCCTTCATTCTCTCACTAAGTGACACCCCGGAGATAATCCGCACTTGGGGCAAATCCTATCGATACTCTTTACTAACCCCAGCGCACATCGTGCCTGATTTACCCTGCGAGCATTGTCCGAGGAATTATTTCCAGGCACGAAAGGAGACCCAAATCCGGAGATTTTTCCAGATTTTGTAGCCCGTATTAGATAGCCCATAGTAGATGTGAATTCTTCTTAGTAAAACCACTGAAATCTACTGATAAATGTCACTTGCCGAGGAGCAACCCCGACCTCGTTTGTAGATAAAACGGTTCCTGAGCTGTAGTTTCTAATATTCCGTTTTGGTACAGCCAACTAAAAATACATTTATCCAAATAAAACTATTCAAATTTCGAAATTCGAATTATTAAAATCAATAAATTAACGCTTTAAAGTATTTAAAGCAAACAATTTGATTATTAACATAACCAATGGTAAATAAATTACTAAACTTTGTTCTAGAAGAATAATAGGTACTCAGGCACATTTTCAACTCTTCAATTGTTGTCGTTGTCTAAATTTTAAAATTCCGATTGCAACTGCTGCTACGCGCGACAGTTGCTAGATCTACTGTTTTTTTTGTTTGTCTTTAAGTGTGTATCCGTATTTTAGTTTGAACAAATTTTGATACCGATTCGTGTCAGGTACCTAGTATCTAGTTGAACGGTCTTAATTAGAGCAATATATTGTGATTATAAAGCGTTAATAAAAAAATTTTTTTTCAGAACAGTTGTACACATTTCTGTGTTTTGATTCTAAAGTAGTGAACAATGATCGCATACGATTTAAGATGTATCCAGTTGGACTTTTGATATCCTGCTGTTTTTATGCAATAACCCTTTTGGTCTATACTTCAATCGAAAAACTGCGCAACCTTCCGGGAAAGATTTTGATTTGTTTGGTAAGCAGTCTTCTATCAGCATACCTTGGAATCGCACTAGGTCAATTATTCCCAACAACAAACGATGACATGTGCTTCCTCTCAGGTAAGTCGAAAAAATGTATGCTACGGCAAATAAGCAACTGAAGCTTAACTAAACGAATTAAGAGTTTATTATTACACTAATTAAAATTGTATTATACCTTGAACCCATTTAAAATAGGTGAAAGGTGTATAATGTATTTGCGTAAATGAATGTTGTCGCAGAAGGAAGCCTCTCCGACCCCATAAAGTAAATACATTCTTGATCAGCATCAATAGCCAAGTCGATCTAGCATCGTCCATCTGTCTGTCCGTCCGTATGTCCTTATGTATAAACGAAAGGATCTCTAAGCCAGAGACTTGAAATGTAGGTCCTTGGAATGTAGGTCCTCCTAGTACCTGCGTAGCATCAGTTTGTTTCCAATAATTGATAACTTGCCCCGTTTCCAAGTAATTGATAAAAATCGATATCAAAATCCTGTATTTTGAGCAAATCTCGTACGTTATAAGAGCTAGAGTCACCAAACTCGACATGAAGCTTCTAGAATTGTATATATATATATATATACAATATATCAAGTATCTTTCATTTTATAGCTATCGCCACCTGACCGCTACCAACACATAGCTATAAATCAAATAAGTAAGCCAATTTATGCTGTCCACCATTCACATTCACGCGCGCCATCTTTGAATTCTATCTTCAATATTGCAATTGCGATTCTATTGTTTTCTGTGCTGCTATTTTAATGCGTTATTTTCTCATTAAGACAAAGTTATTCGTGTGGTTGTTGAACAGACGCGGTTGCAAGTAGTGCGGTCTGTTGCGAGTTTCTTCTTTTTTTTTTGTAATATTTTTATTACTGATAAGGCAAACGGACTCGTAGCCCGAGCTGCATTTGGTGTTGGTAGAAGAGGATTCAGGGGATCCCCTGGTTGGGAACTCCCGACTAGAGCCTCTAAATTGTTTTTAATATAAGTCCAGGCTCCAAGAGATAGTTGGATCGCCTTTTTATCAGAGGGTATAGGGAAATAAATAAAATTAATAAATAATAAAAAAATTTCTTTATTTATGCATAATTCTATTACTTTTGCCGACTACCGAATTTGTGAATGATTGTCAAATTGGACGGAAATTACATGTCACTACTGAAAAAACGTCCTTAAAAAAATTCTGGACATAATCAGAGAGGAGTAACGTGCGATACTCGAGGCTACAGTATCTAGTGCAGTAGCAGGTGACGCAGAATGTTCAGAGAGATTGAAATATTGAAGAAAAAGTTAGTCGCCAGACAAATGATTTGACAGAACAGATGAGAATATACTCGGAAGCAAAATCAAGGGCGCAGCTAATTGGGTCATTTAACACTCATATGAGCGATTCGAAAAAAATATAAGTAGGCTCGATTTCGCTCAAAGCGACAAGCGACCTTTCCATATCATAGAACAAGAGCTAAGTATGCTCTGACAAGGAAGCAATCCGCTTTTATAATTCTACAACTAGGTGGTGTCACTTTGAAGATAAATAAGGTCAACGTGTAATACGATGCTGCTTTAGCGATTGCAGAGGGGACACAACCGGTCTTAGGAGAAACCATTCAGATACGTTGTATACGCCGCATCAGCCCTAATAAATTTATACAATGGAAAAAAGCCTAAATTAGAATACACATAATTCTAATAGCATCACCTATACGACGGAGGTATTTTATTTATTTTATTTTATTTAGCCTACAGCTAAGTAAAAATTAAAAATAATCTTAATTTACTATATTATATTATTATTTATATTATTTTATTTTATTTATATACATATTATTATAAAATAAATAGGAAAACGAAGGATCAATGTTATTATAAAAGTAACGAAATTTATACTAGATATGTAGGGACGGCCATTCGATGGATTTCACAAGCACTTGAGTTCTTTATGTTCTTATTATTTTATTTAAAGAAATTGGTGAATAATCGTAAACTTATAATTATTTTACATTTTCCAATATGTATGTATTTCAAAAGACAACGAGCAACAGCGAACACATCTTCACATTGACTCTTCTAGCTTAAAACTGAGCTTCTCCTTCTTGTATTTTTATCGATAAATCTATCGTGGATTTAATATCCATAGCAGGGTTGCATATGGTAAGTGATTTTATATTACCAAATGAGTATAATGCCAACATTATACTCGCCTGTTTAATTTAACTGATTGTAAGTTCGACCACTCCTAGTTCTGTTTCCAACTCCTACACTCGGCCATACTGACTCTTCATTCGACCCGAATGACGAATCTTCTGTTAAATTAGCATTTGGCTCCCATTTTTTCATGTATTCTGCTACAGTTGTAGTTTTCCCTGGACCTTCGTGGTCGCCTACCTTTTCTACGTCATATCTACCATGGTTTTGAATCTTTACTATTTGATATGGACCAAAGAATTTAGGTTTCAATTTTAAACCAGTACCATACTGTGTTCTCTTAATGGCTACAAGTTCGTTTATTTTATAATTGGACTCTTTTTTGCGATGTTTATTAAAAGATTTTCGATTTTCCTGCTGTATTTTTGCTATATTTTGCAGCGCTTCTTTACGAACTTCTTCTCTTTCGTTACTTAGCTCCTCTATAGCAGCTTCTTCTAATAGTTCTTGCAAGTCCCGATATTCTTTTAAGTTTCATCTCCACACCAGTCAACAATCTGAACGGTGAAACTTTAGTGCTTCTTGGCGGCGTACTGTTGATTGTTTGTTGAACGATATCAATATGCTTATACCAGCTACAAGGATTTTCACGACATAGTTTAGACAACATTGGTATTACGATTTTGTGGATACGTTCTACCTGGCCGTTTCCTCTTGAAACTCCTGTAGCTATCGTAAGATGCTGTATACCTTCTGTTTCACAGTACTCCTTGAACAAGTTTGAAACGAAAGCTGCACCCCTATCTGATATTATGCGCTTAGGATTTCCAAACACTGCTGCCTGCCGTCTTAGTCGATCTACAACTCCTTCTGCGGTGGTATTTTTTGTTGGATAGAGCCAAACAAATTTTGAAAACGCATCGACTATCACTAGAATATAGTTATAGTTTTTACTTGTCTGTTCTATTGGACCGACATGATCCACATGGTACGTGCCTAAGGGCTTGTCTTCTTTGTCAAATTGGTGCCAAAAACCCTTCTTTCTTGCCTGATTTGCTCTCAGATATTATGCATTCTACGCAACTTTTTACAATTTTTGGCACTTTTGACGATAGCTGCGGAATATAGAATGTCTTCTCGATTGCTTCTTGAGTTCGTTTCGCTGAGAAATGCCCTTGCTTGTGTGCAATTCTTATGATTTCGTCTTCCATCAGCGATGGTATAACTATAAGTTCCTTGATGGGATCCTTGTATAAAATACCATGCCTAACATAAAAATCTTCGTATCTGCTACAATCCAAAACGGTTAGCACAGCTCGGACCCAATCATCTCTCGCTTGTGCTTGCTGCAATCTGTGCTGCAGTGAGTCTTCAAGCATAAGACAGGATACGCGGCTTAAAGCATCAACATGCCTCATTTTGCTGCCATTTCGATGCTCAATACTGTAGTCAAAATCTTGAAGGAAGAGTGCCCAACGCGAGACTCTCAATGGAATGTCTCCACGTTTTTTCATGGTCAAAGCGAAAGCGTTACAGTCGGTCACAATCTTAAATTTTATGCCAAGTAAGTAAACGCGCCACTTTTTCAAGGCCTCGACTATAGCCAGCACCGCAAGCTCATAAGAATGATATTTCTCTTCTGAGGGTTTTGTTTTTCGACTTAAATATTGAATTGGATGCAACAATTGATCGTCCAACTCTTTTTGCAAGAGTACACCACCATAACCATTCATTGAGGCGTCCGTATGCACTTCAGTCTGAGCTTTCGGATTATATAATCGCAATACTGGAGTGCTAACTAATGCTGATTTTAATTGCTTGAATGCGACGAGTTGTTCTTCATCAACTTTAAACTGCACGTCTTTCCGTAACAAATCGGAGAGCGGTTTGGCTATCAGCGCATAGTCTTCTACAAAGCGCCTAAAGTACGATGTTAATCCGAGAAAACGCTGCAAACTCTTTCGGTCATGCGGTAAAGGAAAATTTTGAACTGCCTGGTTTTTTTTTACAGATGGTCTTATTGTACCTCCCTGTATAACGTACCCTAAAAAGTCAACTTCCTTCATGACAAACTGGCACTTGCTCCACTTAATACGCAAGTTAAACTCTGCTGCTCTGTCCAGTACGCGCTTTAACTTTTGGATACCTTCATCTATATCCTTGGAGGGAATTATAAGATCATCCATATAAGTTACGACTGTACCATCTTGTACCAGATCTACAAGAATTGCATGAATGAATCTGGAAAATACAGCTGGGGAGTTCGATATTCCAAAAGGGACGAACAGGAATTCATATTGCCCTGCACTTGTTACAAATGATGTAAATTTTCTCGAATTTGGCTCAATTGGAACATGAGAAAATCCGTTTGCGAGATCAAGTGTAGTAAACACACTTTGGCCCTGCAATCTCTCAATCACATCGTCCATTAAGGGCATTGGAAAATTGTCCCTCGCGATCTTTTCGTTTAAACGCCTGTAGTCACAGCACAATCTTTTGGTACCATCTTTTTTCGGAACGAGGACAACAGGAGATGCATACTCCGATGTACTTGGCTGTATGATCTTTTCTTCTAGCCAAGTTTTGATTTGCGAATCGACAATAGACTTGTCCGCATGTGATATGCGCCTTGGGCGTTCGAAAACTGGACGCTCATCATTTAACAAAATTTTCATTTCAATTGGACATTTCTTCTTCATTTCAGGTGAATAGTTTTTAATTATTGCTTGAACTGCGTCTGCAACAGGTTTTTCTAAGTGATATAGATCGATCTCAGCCTCCTGACTTTCTGCAAAAAAACATACATCTTTGAATTCTTGTAAAAGCTCTATGTCTGGCTTCTTATTTTCGACAGTATCTTCTGTTATTGTTGATGTCTTGTCAATTACTCTCTTGTTTGCATTGTCCTTCACTTTGGGTCGAAATTCTACAAAATTTTCCGATACTATTAAGTCCGCTTGCTTCAATACGCTGTTTCCTATTACAGCTGAGTATTGAATGTCGTCTTTGCTCGTAACATGAAAGGTTATATATCCAATAAGATACCATCAACTTCGACTTGAGTGACAAAGCTTCCTAGTGTATTTAGCTCACTATTACAGATGCCAACAAGACATTGTTTTTCATTATTCAGTTCAACTTTTCCTAGCTCTTTAAGGATATCATCGCGTATCAGACAGAGGTCACAGCCTGTATCGATTAATGCAGAGAAGCATATGTTCTTACAAGACAACTCCTTAAAAATGCATTTTCCACTACTGTTGGCCTTGTTTATCATCGTGTTCGCATTTTTGCCTTCTTTCTTCTCCACTGCACGCGATCCTGAACAGTTCTCTGCCTTATGCCCTGGTTGAGCACACTTGTAACATTTTATTGGCTGTCCACATTCTCTAGCTAGATGTGATGGATCGCCGCATTTGAAACATTTCTTAATTCGTTCTTTATCCAAGTCAGGTTTCTTTTCTTCGGTATCGTTATGCATCCTACCCGTATTAGACGCTTGAGGGCGACTACTACGGATTTTCTCATATACCTTTTGATCTGTTCTTTTAGTTGCTGCAGAGTCTTGGCCTGATACAGATTACTTTTGTTACTCCTCGAGTCAGGTATTCCCTCAATAAAATATTCTATCAGGCTTGAGTCATCCAGGTTAAGAGGTCCGCCAATTTCCATAAGGCTATACAGATATTCTATATAATCTTCACCTTGACGCTTACGCCTATTCCGCAACATGCGGTGGGCGTCTATTGATGAAACTACCGTCCCAAATTCTTCCAATAGCGCTTGCTTTAGAGATATCCAATCTGAAATTCCATGCTGACTGCGCACGAATAGTTTTGCTGCACCTTTTAGTAATTGCTTTGAGTAAATAAATTTCTGAAGGTCGTTCCACTGCACTGCCAATGCGTTATCTTCAAATTCATGAATCCATTTTTCAACAGCTGGTTGATTTGACCCATTGAATTGCGAGAGTGAATCTTCAATATCGCGTAATGTAAACGTTGTTCGGACTATCTGCATTGGTGAGCTTTGACGAGTAATGAGCCGATCCAGCATCGTCATACTCAGATTCATTGTCGTCAACCTGCAACCCATAATATTCTAAAAGTCGGTCTTGCAAAGTTTGCTTTCTACCTGTGGTTACCAAACTAAGTGCCGATAACTTTTCTTTTAATACGTTAACTGTTAACGCCAAAATTTCGTCTCTGTTCATTTTGTTATCGTCGTTGCTCGCTTTTCACAATGCTTAAAATTGAGTCTTACAAATAAACAATTCAATGTACTTAACTTAATGGTATAAGTAATTAAACTCTTATGAATCAAATTTTAGTTTTTTTTTTCAGCAACTTTAGAAATTATTAAATAATTATATTCGTCTGTCTCAACTTATACATTTACTTTGTGTTTGCTTACACTTAATTTCTTCTTTGTTATAATTTAATTCTTTGAAAATTTTTCACTGATTAAACTGATTTAACACTCTTTACTCAACAACTAGTTAATTATTTTCATATAATGACGAAATAACATACTCTGTTGTTGGATCTGCAACTTGATACACCCTGTGATCATCGTTGTCGTGTTGACGCACGTTCCTGTCACACGCACGTTCCAGTCACACGCTCGTTCCAGTCACACGCTCGTTTATTGAAAGATTCCGCGCTCTTCGCTCTTTGCCTCTTTGATCTGCAACTTCTTATTTCATCACGAAGTGAAAATTTTGCGCTATCCAGCCTTTGCTACGCAGAATTTAAAACATCGCCTTCCCGCTTGCGCTTATCGACCACTGTCACGCAATTCCCGACTGTTTGTCGTCTTATTTCATCACAAAGTGAAAATTTTGCGCTATCCAGCCTTTGCTACGCAAAATTTAAAACATCGCCTTCTCGCTTGCGCTTATCGACCACTGTCACGCAATACACGACTGTTTATCTCGCTCTTACTAGAGCTCTCTAGGCATACTTCGCCGCTGTCGCCATTAATCCTAGACGATTCTTGACTTTTTCCATTTTTTCCAGGGCATTCGAATTTTGATGAATTTTCATTGCACCCGCTTCGTTTTATGCTCCGATTAATGGTCTTGCATACGTTTGTACTCGTTAATCAATTTACGAATTTCATAATTTCTGTCTATCCCACTTCTGACACCAAATTTGTAGGGACGGCCATTCGATGGATTTCACAAGCACTTGAGTTCTTTATGTTCTTATTATTTTATTTAAAGAAATTGGTGAATAATCGTAAACTTATAATTATTTTACATTTTCCAATATGTATGTATTTCAAAAGACAACGAGCAACAGCGAACACATCTTCACATTGACTCTTCTAGCTTAAAACTGAGCTTCTCCTTCTTGTATTTTTATCGATAAATCTATCGTGGATTTAATATCCATAGCAGGGTTGCATATGGTAAGTGATTTTATATTACCAAATGAGTATAATGCCAACATTATACTCGCCTGTTTAATTTAACTGATTGTAAGTTCGACCACTCCTAGTTCTGTTTCCAACTCCTACAGATATATAGATTGTTAAGTAGATAGAAATAAAGAGATAGTGATGGGAAATTACCGACCCGTTGGGGAAATTTGAGAGCTCCCGGATATCTTTATATTTATTTTTTTATAAATGATTATTGTATTGAATCAAAAATATCATACATTTTTATTACATCACAGTTGGCTAAGGTGGTATTTCGCCAAGCCTTGGGTCCTCAGGCTTTATCGTGGACAAACGTCAAATGCGGCTTTTTTGAATAAGGCTGCATTGTCACATAGGTAGTCGGGGGACTCTGGGGCGTCTCGTGTGTCGTGGTTGGAAGAGGGCCTTGAACGCACTTCTCTTGAGCCTCCTGACTACACACCTCCCAGCGAGTTCTCTTGCTACCCGGTTGCAGTGTCGCTGCAAGCGTTCGTTGTACCGGTTGGCGAAAGCTCCGATTTGGCTTTTGAGGTCTCCATGCAAGGAAGAATTTCCGACGTACCAGTCAGCACCGGCTATTCGGCGCAAGGCCAAGTTTTAAAGTGTCTGTTTTAAAGTGTCTTCGATTTTGTCCGAGATGCAATGCCCCAAGCATGGATACCGTATCTCCAAGTTGGCGCCACCTCGACGTTGTAAACTGCCCGTTTGTAGCGAAGTGGCAATGGGCTGTTGGTGTTTATTAGGCAGTTGGCCTTGGCCATCTTAAAGCGGCACTGCATTTGAGCAAGTTGATGTATTCCTGGGTCCCGTCAGTGCCTTCGTACTTGCAGTGGGCGGAGTAAAATATTGCCTCATCCCCGGCAAATGTCGCCATCAGGTGTTTCCCTGGGGTGGCAAACTCATGTAGGTCATCCGGAGTGGGGATGTCTGCCGTGTACAAATTGTAGAGAAAGCGGCACAGTACGCTGCCTTGAGGGACACCCACCTCAATTTTGCGAACAGGAGAGAATGCTGCCTTAACTTTGACTTTGAACTTTCGTTCCATTTAATAAGAGCGCAGAAGTAGAAAGAAGGGGGCGGGGAGACCCATCTTGATTTTCTGGAGCAATCCATCAATCCAGACTCGGTCGAAGGCCTGCTTAACGTCTACAAAGACTCCGTAGCAGTAGTCTTTGCCGTCGTAAGCCTTAGGAATATGGTTAATCTTTGTGTGAACCTGTTCAACAGCACCATGCCCTCCCCTGAATTGGTGATCAGGAAGGATGGCCATGTGATCCATAAGCCTTGAAAGTCGGGCGACAATCAGTCTTTCCTAGACCTTCGACAAGGAAGGCAGGAGACTGATCGGCCGATATGACTCAGGGTCATATTCCGGCTTGCCTGACTTACGGATCATATGGATCCTCACTAACTTCCACTGGGCAGGGAACTGTTATGTCCTTAATATGGCGTTTAAGATCTACGTTTTAAAAAGGAGCGCACACATTGGATAGGGCGGATGGGGCCGAAAGGTGGGGACATCTCTCCAACGCTCGGATAGTCTCATTGAGCTCCTCTGGGGAAGCCAGATCAAAAGATGTAAACCGTTCCTCTTCCTCTTCGCCACTCTGCCTTGTCCCACGGATGCTGAGTCATTCTGGAATCTGCGTCTGCACCGCCTCTTGGTCCTGAGCAGGTTGGCTATGTCTGCGGGCAGTCTGTTGCCAGCACTGTTCAGCCGCCTGGCCACTGGTAGGGGAGTGGCTTCGGCTGCTGCTGCGCGAATCTTTGCGTTGAGCAGCTCATGGGCGTCCTCTATATACAGTCCAGGGCCGATTTCGGTGTTGAGGAGAAAACTTTCACTCATCTGCCTCTGGAAGACACCGAGATCAGTGTGTGCGTTGATCAGCTTCGGTATTGCGCTGACTACCCTGGGCCTGCTCTCCAAGGTAATTATAAGGCCCTGGTGGTCGCTCGGGAGGTCCCAATCGTCAGCGATTGAGAGGAGCTGGTCAGGGATCCCCTGGTAGATGGCGAAGTCTTTGCAAGACGGAGGGCTTCTGCTGCCGTACGTGTATCTTGTGGGAGAACCTGAGGCCAGTACCTTCGATTGACGATGCGCTAGGCTGCTAGCTACATTGCTGTTATTTGCGCCAGTCGCCTCCCACCAGATATCTGCTTCCAGCCGAGTTGAGTATGTCGTTGAAGTCATCAGTCGACGTCTGATCATTTGGCCTGCAATAGACTTCTCCAAAGTCCACGTTACCAACATCAGTGGAGACTTTCACAGTCGAATATTGGTAAACACGATTAGCAATGTTCAATTGCGGGATGTGAACCAAATTACTCCGCACGAGGACGGCGCCACTAGCTGAGCGATTTCGAGTCCAGTGGACAGGCTACGCCTCGAAGCCAAAGACTCTGGGAAAGGTAGGAACGCTTGTTCTAGTTTCTGGCAGCAGAATTATTCCGATGGCAACGATATTTTTAGGGAGAGAGAAAATTCGGTGGAGAGAACGTGATACAAACTATTGTAATCTTTGTATAGAATACGAAAAGAGTTGTGCATAACGTAATCTGTTGTGCATGTAGGTAGGTATAAGGGGCTATAACTCCTGGTTGGCCTGGATGAGCACAGAATTGAAGACGCCCTAACAGAAAACAAGAATCTATGTTGCCAACAATCCACTTATGTAGGAAGACAACACCGAGGATTGTGTTGCGGTTGGTTAACAACGGAAGATCAAGAAGAAGAAGCCTACGTGGGTACGATAGCAACCGAAGATTGGTGTCCCAAGTTAGACCTAGTAAGGCAAATAGCAGAAATTGCTTCTGAACAGATTCAATACGATCCTGTCTATTTTTATACTGTGGAGACCAGATGCAAGTACAGTATTTAAGGATAGGGCGAACAAGAGAGATGTATAGAAGTTTGTTCTGAAGTCATCATTAAACCACTTAGACCAACGTTTAATGAATCCAAGTACACCCTTAGCCTCATTAAAGATTAAAACAATAAAATAGAACGCCTAGGTTTTTTACTTTCAGTATACGTTGCAATGGAGTATTGTCGATTATTTAACTGAGAAGATACGGTGTAGTACGATTGGAGGTCATAAACATACACTTTGAGCAATTTATAATGAACAGCGGAGACAACTGATTTGTAGAAATGCTGCTAATTCGAAGTGATTATAATACCCTCGCAGGGTATCGAAAACTAGGTTTTTTGAATGGAAAACTTTTTGTATTTTAACCATACTTGGCATTAACTAATTTTCCGGTGCTTCTTAGATATGGGCAAACCACTATGAGCACTATGAAAAGGTTGCGTCTGCAAGGGTATTAAATCTACGGCTTGCCGAAGATAGCCCTTCTATCTCGTTTTTTTAAAATAATTTATGGACAGTTTTGCAGTACCCCTGTCATTTTTCATATTAGACTTTTCACCTTTCTTGTGGAGAGGAATGATATAAGATTTTTTCCAAAAATATGAAAAGACAGAAGATTCAAGGGATGGATTAAAAAGCTTTAGCAATAGACGAAGAAATAAGGCATTACATTCCTTGAGTAGACAGCTAGGAATATTGACAGGCCCAGGAGAGAAGGAAGATTTTAAAGAATTTATAGCAGAACGGACGGAGGAATGGGAAATAATAGAACAAGAGAAAATAATATTGCAAGGGTAAGAATTATTATTAGAACGGACAGAGGAGTAAGTTGATAAAAAAAAATTAGCAAAGAGGTTAGCAGCCTCAGCTAGCTTTATCCATCCCGAGAGAAAAATAAGATGGCAAACTTGAAGATGTACGCTTCAGGCTTACAAAATTATAAAACTGTCTTGGATTTTGGACAAATTGCCTTTTGCAACGAGTAAGATAATTCTCATAGCACTGAGAATTCAAAAGAAATTAGTTCCACATGGCTATGGAATGGTTAGCCAGGTCAACACTCGAACCAGACTTATTATAGTTTTTGAAATATTCAGACTTAATATTTTAATATTTTTTAGGTTTGATAGATAGAGTCCTTAAAGAAGCAATTGAAGGAAACAGAGTTGGGAATACAAACATCTAAGAAGGAGTTCAGGGTGTTATAAAAAATGTAAGAGCCTCTAGTCGGGAGATCCTGATTAGGCGATACACTTTAAATACCAAATGCAGCTCGAGCTACGCGCTCGTTTGCTTTAGTAGTATTAAAAACAAATTTATAAAAAAAATAGTTTCCTCGGTAGGGTTCGAAATCGCAACAGACCGCACTACTTGCCGCCGCCACTCCTCAACATCTACACGAATAATTGAGTCTCAATTGTCAATTGAGTCAATTGTATTAAAATTGTGGATTATATTGGTGGGCAATATAAATTCGTTTATTTACTTGATTTATAGCTATGAGGTAGTAGCGGGGAGGTGGTCATAGTAATAAAATGAAAAATACTTTATATATATACTATTTTAGAATCTACATGTCAAGTTTTGGTGACTCTACCTCTTATTATTTACCAAATTTTCTCATATTGTTTTTTGTAGATTACTTGGAAACGAGACATTATCGATTATCGGAAACAAACTCGTACCGCGCGGTTACTAGGAGGACCTACGTGCCAAATTTCAAATCTCTAGCTCCTATAGGTTCTGATATCCTTGCGTTCATACATACGGACGGACGGACAGACAGACGGACATGGCTAGATCGACTTTATGGGGTCGGATATGCTTTGTTCTGCCTGTCACATACATTTGCACAAATACATTATACCCTTTTTACCCATTTTTAATGGGTTCAGGGTATAATAATGGCAATATTTGAATCAACCGACAACGTGATAAATAGGTTATCATCGCGCACATGTGTAGAATCGTCTTAAATACAAACTTCATATAAACTTGAATATCCGAAGAAGGTATTCCACCAGAGCATGTGATATAAATATCGCGTAATGGAAAATTTACCTTAACTGAAGGGTTCTGACATTTTGATAAAGAATAAAGACTAGGTCGGAAGACTAAGTTAGTTTTTTGAGACAGTAACGGCAGGACCTTGTATAGGTGACCAGACGGCTGACAGGGAAAGGCTGGTTTCCCTTTTTGCTTAAACTCGTTAACAATCATGTGGGGAGGCCAAAATTTAGGATCACAAATGATTAGGAACGAGTCATGTGAAACATTATGTTTGAATGATGTACATGATAAGGAGTGAAGAAATTTAACTTAGATATACATTCGCTAGCAGAAGATTTGCTAGCTATATAAGCTGGGACACAAAAACTTATTTACTAGGGGCCACAAGAGTTCAAATAGAAACTGATAACGTCTACAGAGTCTACTCAAGGGAATAGCACAGGGGTGATATTCAGACAATCGCTTAGAGGAGGCGATACCGCCAGCATTGGGGATAAATACAAGTTGCTAGGCACATCCAAAAGTGGGGTAGATTTTTGGGCAGATTTAGAGGACAAATTCAAAAATTTAGACTCCAACGGCGATTTAATACAAATAAAAATTAAAACAAAAACTAAAAACAACACGGAACTGACGCCGCGGTTGATAAATGCAATAAATAATAAATTTACGCTGCACAACAGATGGCACTTTGCACAAGTAATAAAATCTTTTTAAATAAAGCACAAAAGATGCAAAATTTACAAACAAAAAGCAGATTAGAGGCGCAATAATATAAAAAAATTTTGAAGTACAAATAAAACACGTCAATCACTCTCAACTGTACTTGTATTATTAGTCTAAATCTGTTTACGCTAGATAGATACTGTCATCCGCTTAAATATTAACAAAATTAGGTTTGCAAATGCATTAGAGAAAATAAAATACCGTAAATGCAAAATTGTACACTTTACCAAAATTGATAATGCTGACGCACCACTGGCCGTAAAGGTCAAACTTGTTAAAATACTCAAAAACATATCTAAAGATTTCGCGGAACTACATCTACTCTACACATCACTACATCTGTAGTAGACACAATTAAAACAACAATAAACCAGCCCATATACCCTTAGGTATTTTCTTTGAAAGTGAGATAGATCATATTGAACACATCGACTGGGTCCTAAAAAGCATGATAATGACTCAAGAAAAGGACAGTTTTTGGGGACTATCGTTAAGTTCCTAGGATTTTTTGTGACTAGCGGGAGTACAATAAAGGATTCCGAAAAGGTCAAAGCCATAAAGGAATACGTTGAGCCGAAAACCTTCTTCGAACTGAGATAGTTTTTTTTAGCTATAGCATACGTTTAGTGAAAGACTTTGCTTTAATTGCTAAGCCGCTCTCAAGAATCCTCAAGGATTAATTTAAAAAATTCATATAACTCAATGTCCCAACGTCATGCATTCGACAAGATCAGAAACATCATGTTCAAATACGCGACTATCAGAAACTATTAGATTTAACAAACGATGCGTCAAATTATATAATTTTTCAAAATAATTGCTTTGTTATCGGAACATTAAAGGACAGCGAAGAGAAATATTCAACTAATGAGAGAGAACTGATAGCTATCGTTTTTTTTATTTATCCCCAATCTGACAAAATAGGCCAACCTATGTGAAACTGTTACCCGAATAAACAAGAGCTTGGCGAAACAACAATCCGTCTTCACACTGGAGAAAGACTCCATATCGAAATTTTCTCAACCGATAAGAAGTATTTACTGACACGCGTTGTCACATTTTCTAATTATACCGTTGCTCAACAGATTGCGTCCCGCACTATAGAAGACGTGAAAGCAAATCTTTTCCAACAACAGCAACAGCAAGGCATCTTTCAACTCAGAGACTATACAGTCATTGTTCTTAAACCATTGTGGGGTGACAATCGAAAAGTACCTTCATTCCACAGCATATCAAATGGACAGGTGGAGCGTTTCACAACATAGAATTGACAAGCTATTTAATAATAGAAGGTAATTTTGCTAGCCGGTCAAGTATATCCACACAATTCACGTGTCCCTAATCAAAAACCCATTGGCGTAATGCAATAAGCGAGCCCCTGGGGGGATCACATTCTTAATTATGGGGACGGTAGTCCACAAGGATAAATTGAGATAAATATGGGTCATGATTTTAGTATAGTTTTTGTAATAGTTGGCACTTCTATTTCTCACAGTAACAAATGCTCGAATTACCGACTATTCACACTCCGATTACAAGTTATCGCCAAACCTCTTGGCGAGTATTTGGTTGGTTGATTAATGTAAGTAATTGATTAATGACAGTCAGCTTTGTGCTTATAACTATTTGTCGATTGTTTCCCCAATCAGTTCATCAATTTTGCAATCGATAGTGCAATCCATAATAAAAGTACATGAAGATACCTACACCAATTAAAAAGCAAAATGTTACGTTACATTATAAAATGAATGAAAAAAGTACAATTTTTCTAAGAATATAAAAGAATATATACAAAATTTTGAATAGACCGTTTTCCTTCATCTAAGGTTGTCCTTATTGACCATCCTTCCCCTTCTTATGAGAAAAGTTGTTCCCAAATTATCTTCTATTTTTTCAACTACGCATGAGAGGTCGAGTTTACTTAACACCTTTTCCCCAACCTTGAATACTTGTTTCTGTCGAGACGAGTTGTTCCTTTCCATCTGCAATTGTGGCGCTCTGTGGATTCATTTTCTTATGTCTTCGAGTAACGCGCGTGTAGCTGAGTGTATTATTTCAACAGGAATTCTGCCCACGACCAAGTGGTGCGAACGGTGTCTTTGATCTCTCTTTGCATTGATAGGCACCTGCCCATATCAGCTAAAGTGCTGTGCAGAGGCTCCACTTGTCCATTTCACGTGCGATGTTAAGGTGGAGCGTTAATTATTTCGATATCGTAGGAGTTTTTCAACATAGACCTTATTCTCTCGGAACAGTCGACTAGATGTCGATGTGAATAATGGGATTGGGGTAGTGCCGAGTAAACAAATTTTGAAGTTTGTTACCATTTCTGAGGCTAACCTGATCATTTTGAGAGCAAGGCCTAGCAAGGCCTAGGAAGGATCTTACAGCGAAATGGTTAGAAGGTTGAACAAACTCCTGAATCGCTTTTACTATGTCAGGGCTAGTTTTTATTCCGCTACTGGGCTCTACAGAACTTAAATCGACTTTTTTTTAAAAAGTGTTAATTTTTTGGGGACCCTCAATTTAGCGTCTTGGAGTTTTTTAAAAACCTCGCCAATATTCCCAACATGTTAGAATCCATTCCTTTAGCCTTATTCCACTGTCCACATTTCTTACACATTTTTGAAGATGTGACATTTTTAAAAAATGTGTAAAATGCGGCCTGTACTTTTTCCCATAACAGGTCGTGTTTTTTACGATGATTTATCGTTATTTCTATCGATGTTGTGAAAAATGTAAAAGTATCATTGCTATAAACAGCTGATATAGCAACGAAGGCAAGCGGTAACTTTAAATTATGATTATAAATTTTAATAATCCCACAGTTTTTAACATTTAAAGATGGCCAAATCCCGCAAAGAGTACATTAAATGGAGCCCCTACTTCGAAATAGTTTTTTTTTTACTTTTGAAATGAAAACTTTGCGGCGCTTTGGTAAATTCGATCAGTTGTACTTTTCTCACTCCCATGTTACCGAAAACCGACAGTTGCCAATGGAACACCAATATGTGAAATTTGGAAATGTGACATTTCTTAAGCATATAGGATAAAGGCTATTTGAGAAAATTATAACATCGTCGACGTAGACGTAACAAGTAACAAGTTCTTGGAGTACATCGTCAATTGTTCTCTGGAATAACTTCATATTTTCCCCATTTATTTAGAAATACGTTTTTTTACGGTCTTGCTCTACAAGGGTAATTTGGTGTAGGCCCGATTTCAGATCTCAGGTCGTGAAATATTGAGCTTTTGCAAGGTTTGATAGTATTCTAGTGATGCATGGCATCGGATACTTATCTGCTATAGTTTTATGATTGATATTCCGGAAAACTATGACCAGGCGCTTCTTATCTGCACCTGAGTCATCAATGCCTGACTAAGTCACTACCCATTGAATTGATTTGTTGTAAGGTGACTTGGATAGGCGAACGATACCGTTTTTCAACAAATCCTTAACCTTATTGTTGACAAAATCGGCCGTATCCATCGGAAACGGATATAATTTTGTATATACCGGTTCATCGTCCTCTGTCCGGATTGTCCCGACGACTGACGTTTTAAACAGCAGCAACTCATTAGGGTCTGTGAATGCTTCTTTTTCGTCAATTTTCTTTCAAATGAACGTTTTGACCCTTGTGTGGATCCGTTATGATCTGCCACTGTATTTCCCCGCTTTTCAAATCGATAGTGGCACCTGCCTTCGTTAGAAGGTTGAGTCTAATTAGTTGGCTCTTAACCCGGAACATGGTGAGCAGACACTAAAGAAAGATACTGTCGACACCGTAGATTGATTTCGCGTCGAATGGATTATCGGCGGGCTTGTGTTTTTCAATTCTAATATGGGTTGAATGTAGTTCTTAGATGCCCCAGTGATTATTAAATTTTTTTTGATAATATACAAATATTCAATAGCACATTAAGATCTACTGTTGAAAATTTCATCAAGATAGGTTAAGAAACAGAGAAGTTATTAAAGAAAACGTGTTTTGGCTGGCCACGCGTTTGGGGCAGCAAAAGCGCAAATTGCAAGCATTTCTGTATACATGTACACACATACATTCATTCTCGTCTTTATTGAAGTTTATCAACAGCATTGCGATTGCGATTGTATTGTTTTCTGTGCTGGTATTTTAATCCGTTTTCTCATTGAGACTCAATTATTGGTCTTGCTGTTGAGTAGAGGCGGCAGCATGTGATGTGGTGAGCTAAAGCAAACTCTATGCTAAGCTTGCGCCTCGTGCAAGTCTCATATTACGCCTCGGATTGAGTGGTCAAAGGCATCTTGGTCAGCACTATTGCATTGCGTTATAGTGACCAGTGCCCAATTCACTTACTTATTGTTTACTTATGTTAACATACATACCAACAGTAGAAAGCGACATACTAATTTGCAACCAATATTATTTGCTAAGGCTTATATCTCAGGTTTCCTACGTAGTGAATGAGATAATGGTAAGGTCTGATTTGTTTTCACAATCTCGGATGTGAAAAATTTTAAACATAGATATTGATTACATAAGTCCGCGTTTAAAACTTAAACTTAAACTTTTTGACCACACCGATTTCGGAAAACTTTAGAGGTTCGAGATACTGACTATTTAAGTTAGATAACAGGCAGATGATTAACACCAAAATAAAGGATCAGATAAATGTGACTTATATTATAAAATCGTCGAAGCAAAATAGATGAATCAGATTGACACCGCTCATCTTTACGCAATGCTTTTGGCCAAAAACAGAATGCTTAAGATTTTAAGGTCCGATAGCATCATCCATTATTATTATGAATAAGCTTTAAATTTTGCGATTTGGTACTTGTGCACACGCACACTCTTTCGAGAAAGCAGTTGTATGAAATTATTAAAGGGTTTTTGTTCATGTACAAAACTCCTATTTTCCATGCTTGTTGATGGTACCTGAAAGTTAGCATGTGTGCATGATAACTTCTTGGGTTTGCCAAGCACAGACACTTACACAATTTTATATATGGATGGAAGAGTTTATGCGTTTGTGTGCGTGTTTGATGCCTGCCTGTTCGATGCAAATTTTACAAGATTTTCAGTTTTTGGCATTTCTGAATTTAGAGCTCTACACAAACACACATACACACACACACACAAACAAATGTATGTGAATGAGCAGATCAAGGGTTTGTCGTGAGACAGAGATATTATCATCAATGGGTGCGTAAATTTGGGCGACAGGCACGGTGTTAGTTTTCTTTGGCATGCCTGCGGTGGGCTTGCGGCCGAAAAATGCACAAATGTGGGAACAGTCAATGAAAACAGGTGAACCGCACTTTTCGCTCGTTTGCACTTCATTTAAGCTTTAATGAAATAAATTTAGATCAGATTCTCATTATGCCTGACTGGACGAAGAAATGCATGATAGAGCATTTAAACGTGTGTGCCTTTTGCTACCACAGGCACAAAAGGCACACAATTGAAGAAAATATCTCTGGCTCGCGAAAAACGCCGTAATTTACTTCTGCGCACATCCACACAACACAAACATATGTGTGTTTGTAGATCTCGGAAAAAAAACCTTCCTTAGGCAGGGTTCGATCTCGCAACTGACCGCATTACTTGCGGGCGCATCTACGCAACAGCCACACCAGCCAAAAAAAAATATTATTTCCTCGGTAGGGTTCGAATTCGTAACTGATCGCGCTACTTTCCGTCGCCTCTACTCAATAGGCACACCAACAATTAAATCTTGATGAGAAAAAAACGAATTCAAACAGCAGAAAATCTTGGAATTTGCGCTAGCTGCTGCTAACACGTGCGCACATAACTTTTGTGTTTCTTAACTGATCTTGATGAAATTCAGCAGTAGATGTCACTGTATAATACTATAAATATAAATTGTGGCTTAAATAGGTAGGCAATACAAGTTGGTTTACTAACATGATATATAGCTTTTTGGGGGTAGCGGGGAGGTGGTGATAGCTATAAAATGAAAGATACTTGATATATATATACTACTCTAGAAGCTACATGTCAGGTTTGGTGACTCTAGCTCTTATTATTTAACAAACTTGCTTAAAAAATGGGATTTCCATATCGATTTTTATCGATTACTTGGAAACGTGGTAACTTATCGACTAGGAGGACCAACAGCTAAAATTTCAAGTCTCTAGCTCCTATAGGTTCTGAGATCCTTGCGTTCATACATACGGACAGACGGACGGACGGACAGACGGACATGGCAAGATCGACTCGGCTGTTGATGCTGATCAAGAATATATATACTTTATGGGGCCGGAGATGCTTTCTTCTGGCTGTTACATACATTTTCACAAATACATTATACCCTTTTTACCCATTGTCAATGTGTTCAGGGTATAAAAAGCATCAGCCGCAGTGACGTCGTGCGCTGAGTGATATGCGGCTTCATACTGAACGTTCAGCTTTTGAGGCCGGCGTTCGGATGCCACTCTCAGCAGTCTTACTCTATCTGGGCACACCAAAATGGTCGCAGGCAGCCATGGGGCTCACTCGTTGCGATTAATCGTGTTTCGATTATTCTGCTGTTTGACATATTGCATTGCATTGTTAGTGCTTATATGCAGGAAGTGTCGACCATTTCCAATCTCCGCCCACCCACCAAGAACCCATTACAATTGTCGAAGATAGGGTAATCATTATCAACAACCACATGATGGTCCACAAGCAGCTTTTGCGGGCACTTTCCATGTCACATTCGACAAATAGATGTTGGTAATTGGAACCAAATAATTGCAGCACTGTCGTGAGCAAATTCCCTAGAGTTGCATCCACGTCGTTGCTTAACATTACCTGACACGAGCCTCCCACTTGTACACCGGCTAAATAAGCAGAACCTGCATGTTATCCGTTTCCCAGCAGCCGCTCCATTCTTCAGCGGCTCAATCTGCCTTTAGCAACGTATGAGGAAATGACGAGAAACTCGCGAAATAAAGGTGGTGGCAACATTTGTCGCGGACATGACGTCCAGGATTCAAAGAGGGAGTAGTTAACAAGTAATATTCCGCAATCAACTGGTAAGCAATTTCGACGAGCTTCAGTTCGAGCACTTGTCCAATTAAACTGACACTACCGACACACTATACGAGGCGCAAGCTCAGCGCTATCAGCGGTGCAGAAGTCGGTTCCGCCAACTCTAGCTATAAGAATCGTCTTATGTTTTAGATTCAATTTTGCCATCCACCGGAGCACTTCTGCCTGGTGCAATAAATACCTCGTTTAGTAACCGGTCCGTTATTTATTCGCTCGCGCGGATTAACTGTCAATAATATTCCCGCTGTGGCGAAATTAATTATTTATTTTTATCTTGTGTATTAGTTTGAAATTGTGACATTTACAATTAAAATTATAAGATGTGGTTGTGAAAGTGGACGGAAGCGCGCTTGGCAATTAGTTTTTAGGATAACAATTATGTCATGGCAAGTCGATTAGAGTCAAAGATGCGGCACGGCGATTCTTTTAACCATAATTCTTGTTATAGGCATAGATAATAGTGTCGTTCTGTCGTACATGAATTTGAAGACAACTATCGGACGTTTCGGAAAGAATAGACAGACTTTATTGAAGAGAGAGAGAGAGAGAGAGAGAGAGATAGAGAGAGAGAGAGAGAGAGAGAGAGAGACCATATTAAGTTTATTACATACATGGTTGTATCGTTTTTCATTTCAAAATGAATGACTATGATATCGCAGATACTTAACAGTTGTTTAATACCTATGGACAAGGGGATACCTCATCTTCTACGTTGGACAAATGATATAAAGAACAAAGCTGTACAATAATATATTTATGATTTCAAACATATCTGATTGTATTCCACTAGAAGCTCTAGTATAGAGGAAGTAATTGAGTGTTTTGGAAGTATGGGGAACAGTTTTGGTAATCCTTTAATAATATTGTAAAGTCCTCAGACTTATCTGATTTTCTCTATATATATTTCTATTTCATAACTTTACATTTATAGCTCTGAAGGTTCACTCCGTCCAAACGTTCACATATAAGTTATGTTCCAAACTGCTAGTTGCCACTGAATTGCAACATAATCACCTACTCTATGCTTCAAAGGATCTCTTTGTTTTTACTTTACATGTCATACTTTTACAATTGCGATTAAGCAATATTTTCACCTGCCATCTATCTCATAGCCCCAATCTCGCTGCTCTATGCTATCGATCCTAGTCTGCAAATAAAGCAAGCTCATTTTACCTTTGTAGTTGGTAGGCATTTTTCGCACACTCCGGTGGACGACATTGTTAATGACAGTAACATGACAATCTGACTGAAGCAACGGTTCCGTGAACTTATCAAGCATGGGAATTATTACACGGTTCACTCGCTCCACTTGACCATTAGCGGCGCGCCTTATGCTACATTAAGTATATCAAACATTAAGTACATATATCAATATTTCATCAATGCGACTCTGGCCTCTCGTGGACTTGTGCTTTTCACTACCCCTAACACGTGCTGTCCTTTAGAGTTTATGCTCGGTAAGGGTTCTAGGTGATAGATATGGAGGGTATGAGACGGTATACAAGGTTTGGCTATACCATGCCGCGTCCTATTGTGAATAGTCTTTAAGACCGAATGCAATATACACTGCAGGCAATTTAAAAAAAATGTGTGTTCATCTATTATGTAAACAACTACATCTGCTATTTTAAAACCAAGGACATCGGCATTCCCGAACAATTCACTGGCTCTAACATCTCGGTCTCTCATCTGTTCAGTTTCCAATATCAAATCCTTCTTCGTCAAAACATTGTAATATGGATTCATTTAAACTCTCAAATTCATCAATTTCTGTCAAATTTGTTTGTTCTCTATGCCTTTTGTTTTCTTCTCCCCACACACCTTTTTATTATCGTCCATATATTTATTGTTATAGTCATAATTGTCATATTGGTAGTCACATTTCTCTATTGGGGCTGAAACAGTACCGGAGGATTTCCCAGTGCTTACTTAAGAGCTATAAATGCCTCTAATTGTCGAGAGAAAATACCTTCTTCAAGGGAACAGATATTCTACCAAATGAGATTACAAAATGGCGAAAATACAAAAAAATCTCAAGTAAGAGTGGAGACTCTTAAGATTAGCTGTTAAAAGATCCCTATAAACGTCAAAAATAAACCTCTGAAAAATAGATGGGGGAATTACAAAAAACGAGAATTGCACGGCTTTTTCTTCTAATGTTATTTGGTGAAATTCTTGTTTGAGATCGAATACCGAAAACATTGCTTATACTCTGGATACTTTAAGCAATCCTAATGGGAAGTGGTGGGAAATAGTCACAAACAGTAAGTTAATTGAGGCTGTATAATGAACACATACGAATTTCTTACGATTTAATATTAACTAGCGCAATAGGAGATGCATATTTTGCCTCATTGGGTTGTGTGATATTTTCTTTAATTAACCGTCAATAATGCCTGCCACTCTCTCTCTTTTATAATAGAATAAACGTCTGGGTGTGCAATGAAAGGGTGTTATATCACTTAATCGTTTAGTCATCTGCTGTGTCAGATTCGACGTTTTGTCACTTTTACTGTTGAACTATCATGACCATTTCAGTACAGTACTCTCTTCAGTTGCCTGGGTGCACGGGTGCAACGGATTGGTATCTGGTAGTATATTATTAGTCGGAAGATTACATTTATTTTTATTTTTTGCCAAGAATCACAGTTAAGTAACACTTTTCCGGGCTTTCCGGGTTCTGGATCTAACAACATAAAACAACTCAATAACAATAATTCTTTATTACAAAATTAATATGGCCTTTTTTCCTCGGCTTTTTTGGGGTGCTTACAATATCCGATGCTAAGTCAGCCGTCTTCAGGTGTACCGCTGTAGCGCTCCTGAGATGACCTAATTCCAACCACTTCGAGAACGCATCTTCAAACACTAACAATATAGTGTTGCCATTTTTTGATAGTGGAATAGGTCTGACGGAATCAGCGCAGAGAAATGCCATCGTCTCTGCCACCTATCTCTTCAACATACGACCTCTACTGTTGACTACTGTCTACGAAAAGTTTCTAGTGGCCCAAATGTTTGTAGAGTTGCCATTTTCCTCGACAAAGTCTATGAACTTGGCGATCCTGGCCGTCGCGACCTATTTGCAGGGGGACTCGGCCACCACTGCTTTCTGAAAGGTCTCAGCAGTCACAACATTTAGCTTGCCCCGTTGGTAATGGGCATCGAACTGGCATCGCTGAAGTTTCAGTTCTAACCGTGAGATCCTACAAGAAGGGTTCTCGATTGAGTTGAGCCATTTGAGTGCCAGATAATCCGTGATTACATCGAAGCGGTACCCCTCTAGGAAGCAACGCAACTTCGTGATTGACTACACGATCGCCAACTCCGTGGCGGAATAGTTCACCAGGGCCTTCAAAAACTTTCAACTCGCATAGCCAATCACCCGTTCCTGCCCCTCTATCGTCTACTGACACACTGCACCGAGACCATCTCCTACCCCTCTTCAGGGACGCCGTCAGTTCGTGTACCTGAGTTGCGGAATTGGGCGCGAAACACCTGTACCATGAAGCCATCTAGAGACACTGTCACAGCTCATTGTAATTGGTCGGGGCCCTAAGGTTACGGAACGCCTTAACTTTCTCCGGATCGGCACGTATCCCCTCCACGCTTATTACGTACCCAATAATTCTCGACATTTTGTTCTCGGGCCGCCCGAATCTTCAGAACGTCATCTATATAAGTGAACGCATGCGGCTCCTTTGACCATTTGCCGATTACAGACCAAATGGCCTCATCCGCCATTGCGACAAACCCTTCCCCGGACGTGTAAACGCAGTACGTTCCCTACTGTCGGCTACCATCGGTGTCTGCCAGTATCCGTACTATAAATCTAGTGTATAAATATATCGGGCATTGCGAAGCCACTCAATGATGTGGTTGATCATAAGGATGGGGTAAGCATCCGGAATGGAGTGCGCATTGATTTGTCGGTAGTTTATGATCATGCGCCGTTCACCAGTCTTTTTCTTGATTAAGACGATTGGTACAATGGTTCCAGTTCACTTTACGCCTCATCTCCACCAAACACCAATCCAAGCACATATGGCTTTGGCTGCTCCACTCTAGCAAGTGCTCCCGATCTCCTACTTCCGCCATTTTCTGGTATATTTCCGCCATGTCGCTCCCATGATCAGCGCAGGGCCGTTGCTGCTACCTTACTCGTCGGCTTTTGGGATCCTCATGGGCTCTGTCCTCCTCCGAACAAAGCTCTTCCTTCCCATATTTTTTACTGTTCTCTCCGTTCGGTTGCCGAGCAAGAGCCTTTTTTTTTTTCTTTTTTTGTGTGGTGGAAACGTGCTTTAATCGCTTTGCAAATACATATTTTTGTTGTGTTGTACATATTTTAATTTTGCTTTTGCGCTATCGCTTAGGCGCGCTTCCAACAATAACTAAAATATTTTTTGTTTGTTTTTGTTTTGTTTAAGTTTTGAAAATACCCTTAATATATTAATATAATTATTATATTTTATGTGTGTTCTGTTCTCAGCGCTCACTTGGGATGCCTTTATTTTGTATAGTAATTAGTTGTGTGTGTGTGTTTGTGTGTGTAGCATGACCACCATTTGAAAGAAGTAGTTATATGTTTTCGTTCACTTGCTTCTACTTCAGTTCGGTTGTATGTGTGTTTTCTTTTTAATAAGTGTGTGTTTGTGTTTTGGGTTTGGTTGTGGTTTAGGCAGATGCCGCAACTTCACCAGATTTCTTGGCCTGCTCAGCACTGGCACCGGCAATGGCCACCTCCTCAAAGTTCTCGAGCAGATCGGGTACATCATCATCGCCAGCATCCGCAGCAGCGGCGCCGGCAGCAGCATCACCAGCAGCACTGCTCTTATTGGCAATCTCTGATGCGATCTTCTTCAGCTGATTGATGTCCTGGGGACCCAATTGCGTCAATATGCCGGGCAGCATTTCCGAGATCGTCTTGTTCTTGCCATGACCGGTTATGGCGAACGTGTTCGTTGGCAGCGATGCCTGCGCCTTCGGATTGTTAAAATGGATGACGGTGCTGTCATTTTTGATAATGTTCACTTCCTCAATACCGGGTATGGTATTGACCGAAAGTTTTTTCAACGATGATTGCAACTCCTTGTCGTCGGTTGCCGTGGTGGAGTGCACAATCTTCTTCTTGCGGCGTGGGGTACCCTTGCCGCCAATGCGCCTGCAATTTCTTAAGCTTCTCTGGATTCATTTTTGATTTTACTATAATTTAGCACAGAGCTTAGCCCGAAAAACACGTGCGCCCAGTTGTAGTCAAATGTCAAAAAAAAAAGAAAAAAGCCTTCTTTCGTCTTTTCGCCCGAGGCTAGCATCCCAGGTTGGTGCCATCACCGTTTTTAATACCAGTTCGGCGTGGCCGCACCGCATTGTTGGGCTAATCGCACAAAGGATGATATAGGCTAGCATGGGGCATGATGAGCATCGGCATGCTGATCACTTTCCTCGCTATGCCAACTTCTAACCACTTGGCTTTCCCTACTTCCAGTTTGGATCCGTCTGCCAGACGAATGAAGGACTGCACATTCTGGGCCCTCCCTTAAATCGGCCACTTGCGCGAGCAATCTTAACTAATGAAGCTGCGAGTGGCCCGGTGTCGATTGTCGCAGGCGTCGTCAGCACGACAAACTTGACTGTTGCGACGATACGATGGTCGTTATTGGTACTTTCGTCTGTAGTTCCTTATCGCCTTTTCTTCTTATATTGTTTTGTTGATTTATTTATTTGTACACCCCTTTTTTCCGTTTTGTTTTTAATTCTCTTTTTTCTTTTTTTTAAACACAACAAAAGATATAAATAAAATAAAATAAAAAAGACCACACCTCTGTCACAATTTAAGTCACTTCGATGTTCCTTGTTTATTGCCGTTCATATCCACTATTCACGTAGTATTTTTTATACCCTTACAGAGGGTGCTATAATTTTGTCTCGAAATGTGCAACGCATAGAAAGGAGACATCTCCGACCCCATAATGTATATATATTCTTTATCAATATAAACAGCCGAGTATATATACCCATGCCCGTCCGTGTGTCTCTCGTTTTGTCTGTTTCTATGCGAACTTATCTCTCATTTTTAAAGCTATCGTCTTCATGAACGATCAGTCGAAAAGTAGGTTGATATATGAAAAACTTCTTTGTTTATTAATGTAGCTTGACCAAAATTAGGCATTTATTAGTTTTAATATGCTTTTCATATATATTCAAAATCTTATCTTATCTTATATAGCTTACCACTATATTACATAACTGCATTAGGAACCATCGGTCGAAAATTAAGTGTTTGCTTGCATAACGTTTTTTGTTTTTCAAGATTTCTTGACCAAACTTGGAATGTATAAGTTTCACTCAAAATTTTGTCTACATCGGACCACTATATCATATAGCTGCCATAAGAATGATCGGTCGAAAATGAGGTTCTTGTATGAAAATTTTTTTGTTTTTCACAATATCTTACCAATACTCGGCATTAACTATTTTCCCTGCATTTCTTAGATGCGAGCTAAGCATTATAAGCGTTATGAAAGGGTTCGGTCTGGAAGCGTATTCAATCTTTGGCGTGCCGAAGATAGCCCTTCTTTCTCTTTATTATTATCATTTTTAATATTATTGCAATAATTATTATCATCTCTCTATACCTTTCTTCTTGGCCCTTCTTTATTATCTCATAATTGTTCGCTTTTAATTTCTTGTTCACTTATTATTATTCATTATTTTATAGTTCACTTTATTGCTCATTTAAAAAAAAAAAACACAGGCTACCGCAAATTTGGCACGCCCCTTGTAAAGGTCCAGCATTTACAAGATATTTGTAAATTTTCCGTGAGGCTTAGGAAGGGAGGACTGTTGCAAATTCACTACGCACGTATACACACAGGGTATAACGTCATGTGCTTCGAAGAGCTGCTTGAGCTTACCTCTAAGGCAAACACAGACATCGATACCTAAGAATTAATAGAACACGAATATCGAATGCCAGGATTGTTCTCACGGACGTCGGGACGAACCCTCCATTAATTACTAACTCAATACACGGGTGCGAACCGTGCGCTCGCGTCAATCGCTACGAACTTTCACAAGTAGAAGTTGTGCTCTTCCGGAGAAGCGATTATCAGCTGATTAGCAGCGCACAGTTGCTGCGACCGGTGGCCGTTACATTTAAAACTGATCTTACAACGTATAATTCATATAACTTGGCTCCTTGCCCCTAACTTTAATAACTTCAAATGTCTCCATGCTTTTCCTAAAATTAAAGTTAATACAACTATGCTTATATACTATAATTATGATTTTGATCTGTGGGCTAGCCTTGGTAGCCACTTCACAATGTTCAGATTTAATGCTGTGTTGTTTCGTTTTTCGTGACGGCGGGCATTAATAATATATCCGAGCCGTATTTTATAATAATATGTCCGAGCTTAATTTTAAAAGTGATTATTTACTCTTACTAAAAAGTAACTATAATTTACTGTTGTTTATTAACCTTACTTTTTTTCTTTGAAGGTTTTCTTGTATATTTCTTTCTAATGGCCGCATTTTCTTGGATGAATATTACATGTTTCGACATATGGAAGACTTTTGGGTAAGAAAATTTAATTTTGATAGTTTCCCCACTTTGATCCATTTATAAACATCAACAAACACATTTTTTTATGTAACTGCCCTTTTAGAAAACACCATGTGCAATTTTCGAACTTTGTTTAATTTATTAAAATTCCTGGTAGAGAAAGTTATGGAAGTGTTAATAGCAGCATGTTGCATACGATATCACTACTCTGCTAAACGTAGCTCTCTGACTTTTGTGAGAAGTTATATCTTTAGCAACTAGAACTAGCAATTGCTTACGGCTGATAGAATCTTGCACATTTCTCAAAATTTAGGTCTATACAGCTTCGTTTAAATGCAAAGATGTACTCCTACGGTAGCCTCGGAAAATTACATAAATAAAGTTTTTGGACTGCTGGTGTAATAAATCTATTTGCATTTACATATTTGTTATCCCATTTAGTAATTAATCCCTGTATGTACATTGACCGTAATCATATATTTGGAAGTGGTTTTTCTGAATACAGACGGGCTAAAACTTTCAACTTACTAAACATTTTGTAGTTTACCATATATATTTCTGCTATAATATATATCACCGTAATTGTATCCCCGAAGTTAGTAAGTGATGGCTTTGGTGCTAAAGAACACAAAGATGCAAACATATCCCTTGGTAATAACTCAGGCACGACCTGTTTAATTTTGAATCTTAAAGGTAGGGCCGCGAAAATGTAGCTCTCTCAACAGGTAAGTCACCCATGTGCTGCGTTTGTAATTTTCTTCGTTAGATTATGCAGTTTTTGCAGGAGTTGATCGTGGAATTGATCAACACCTTTAGGTTTTGGATCTAGTACTGTGATCGTATTAGAGCATCATTAGCTGATATCCTCCATGCAGAGATAGATATCTCTAGATGAGCTTACGCGGTCAAGAGCCACGAATATACACATGTGTATGGCATTATTATCGGATGTCGCTCAAAGTAGCTGAGTGCCTCAGATGCTATAACAGAACCACATGGTCGAAAAATCCCTTAGCTATCAAGAAAAGCATTTAGGTGTGAAAGTGAAGTTAGGGAAGAGCTCTTTTTTGGCGTTTCTTTTCTCTTTTTTCGATTGTTCTGGTCGGTGCCACCACAGCTCGTCGTTTACTAATTCGTGTGGTGGTATTGTCCAGAATTGTTGCATCTGCATCATAATCAATGGCCCACTCCAACCGATCCCCAGTAAGAAACTACAAAAAAGTAACACGCGATTAAAGTAAACCTCTCAAACACAGCTACCTCATTCTCCTTGCTAAAACGCTTCTCAAAGTTCACTTTTAGCAAGCTCACCTTGTTAGGTTAGCAGATTTGCGCTCGGATCATCTATGTGGACATTTACTGGAGTCGGTGTCCTGACCGGAGCCAGC
Organism: Drosophila montana; assembly: GCF_035044405.1. NCBI lineage: Eukaryota > Metazoa > Arthropoda > Insecta > Diptera > Drosophilidae > Drosophila > Drosophila montana. The sequence goes on from NW_026997831.1 coordinate 257,094, forward strand.
CATCATTCTGTATTGAACAGTTTGGCAGTCTGTGACAAGACCTCACGTTTGGATACGGACTGCCTGGTTTTCAGCTCGGATTGGGTAAAATTTTTATTCCGAGAATCTGCGTCGAACAGCCCGCCCCGATTTCTAAGAAATCAGCCCGAATCCGGTGGTCCTTGGGAATAGCTCCAAGCAACTCCTTTTTATTGGAAGATAAAAATCGAAAGTTCAGCCCGGCAATTTTAAGCAGATTGAATGGCAAAACCTGCTATCGATTTTGAATGGGCTCCCGCCAACACATCGTCGACATACATATGGCTTGTGGTAGCAACGTACATCATTGGATGGAATTGATGTAATACCCGGATTGTCAAGAAAGGAGCACAGCTATCACCAAATAGGACCAGGCTTAGTTCATAGTCGAGAAGCTCATTATCCTTTCTTCGGAACAGCATTCACTGATAGGACGTGTGTTAGGAATGCACGAGGATTTGCCGATACATTTTTGTAATGTCGGCGTTGAATGGCTTGAATGGTTAAGTCGGAAGATACAATCCATATTACTGGATCAATGCGTCGTACTGTTCTCTTAGAGGGGCAATTTTTAAAAAAAGATTTTCGTTGAGAAGGAAATATGATGGTGCGATGAAGGTTGAGTAGCCCAACTGGATATGCCTGAATGGCACTTGGTCGTCTGCCATTTCCATCCTTCCTGGTCGTCTGCTGGAAGTTCTTCTCACAAATTAAGTCGGCTTCCTTTCCTAAGTGATATCCTTTACCTTCGAAAATGTTGCGAGAAGCTTCTTTAGTCTCGCGTTTGGATAAGGCGAAATTAGAGTTGGCAGTGGTTTTAGGGCCCTATATAGATCAAGCCGAAAATCGTTTCTTGACCCATGAAATGTCGGTTCATCGGACAAACATCTGCATTGTTAATATCAATATATGTATTGAAGCCCACACGGTACCGCGTGTTTGCGTTTTATCTTCGGAGTCTGTTCTGCTGCAAGGACGTGACAAAGGGCCATAAAAAATTAAACAATAAAAAAATAATTGGTAACAACATACAGCGAGCCGCTGCGCACTCACCCAGTTAGCGCCTAACAAAGTACCACGCGCATTTTTGTCGATAGATCTTTGTCGATTGGTATACTCTACTACAGCGGCAAATAAGGTGGTCACAAAATTGACAAGTCGTCTGCGTTGCCGTGCTGGCATGAATCCAACCAGTGGCAATGCCAATAGACCACCCCTGCAAGTGAGCGCTGAGATCAGCAACGAACCCACAACGAATAACAAGAGGCTGTCTTGAACGAACGAGGTAGGCCCACTAAATAATGACGTCGCTATGTCGTCGAGTTCCTCAATAGCCAGCCGCTTAGCAACTGCTGCCAACAAATACTCCTCGTTGATGTCTCCAAAAGGTATTTTAGTTTCACCTACTTACCCTTTAATGGGTGCCCAAAATCCCAGAGACCCCTGTGACACCCCACATGCTGCCGTTAGTATCCATACCAACCCCTTTGATGCTTTAAAAACGAACAACGGCGTGGCTGACTGATTCAATCTCAGGCTAAGAAATTCGAGAAGCGCGAGGTCTAAGACTGCAAGTCCCCACCTGCCACACGCCGTAAACAGATCAAGGCTGACTCCAGTCAAGTCCGCACACATGCTCTCAACAGATATGCCCTCTTGACACAACCCGATGACGATGAAGATATGCAGACTGACGAATCAGAGGTCGATCAGGTAAACTCAGCCCAAGAAGGTAACGAAATAGAAAACTTGGCAGTCTAATGATGTCCCAATACCAGCATCAGCTCTTCCGTACCCGACCAAAGGGAAGAAGAAGCCGCCTCCCTTAGTCATGAATAGCATCGACACCACTCTGAAGGACCTACCAATGCGCGCGCTCCTTTTGTAACGTAGATTCTCAACGCCACGTTAAGGACGCAACACTTCCCTGCACAGAGGAAGTTAGCGAGGCTCCATATGATCCCTTAGTTGGGCAAGCCTGAATATGAGCCTGAGTCATATTGGCCGATCTTACAAGATCTTGATTGTCGCCCGGCTTGCAAGGCTTATGGATTGCATGACCATCCTTCCTGATCACCAATTTGGGTTCAGGGGAGGGCATGGCGCTGTTGAACAAAATAAGTCTCCCCGCCCCCTTCCTTCTATTCCTACACTCTATCTATTGGAAGAAAAGTTTGAAGTTGAAGTTAGGAAAGGAATCGCAAAGCAGCATAATAGGTCCTCTTCCTTGCAATTTGTACACGGCAGTCATTCCACTCCGGACAACCTTAATGAGTTTGAAACACGAGGCACACACCTGATAACCACATTTGCCAATGACGTGGCAATATTTTACTCCGCCCACTGCGAGTATGAAGTAAACTTATGGGGTCCAGGAATACATTCACCTGCTTGAGAGCTTGGCTTGATGGAACATCAAGCCCAATGCCACGAAGCACCAGGCAGTTAACTATACACTGAGGCGTGGCAAGTCTCGTGCAGTCTGGATAGATGGCAGACTCCTTCATCCTAGCAGAAGCGATAAGTACCATGGAAATGTACTGGATAAGAGGCTTAGCTTTTGAGCGCACATCGACGGCCGTCTTAAGCAGTGCCGCTGTAAAATGGATAAGGCCAACTGGCTTCTAATTCCCAAAAGCTCATTGGCACTTTGTGAGAAATTCTACTTTGCACGAAAACCTTAGAATGGCGGAGAGAGCCAAGTCGTAGCATTCTCCAACCGGTACAACGAACGCTTGCAACGACACTGCAACCGGACAGCAGGAGACCTCATGGGGAGGTGGGTAGTCAGGAAGCTGACGAGAAAATCGTTTAAGGACCTTCTCCAACTACGACAGAGGAAACGTCCCGGAGTCTTCCGATAACCTACGTGATGATGCGGCTTTATTCAAATAAGCCGCTATTGACCCCGTTTTCCACGATAAAGCCTGAGGACCCAACCAGGCCTGGCCTGGTTAGGTAAACACCTAAGATAACTGTGTTGTCATAAAAATATATTTCTTTTTACTCAATACAAAAAAAGTTTATAAAAAAAAAAAACAAAAAAGAGGGACACGTATGTTGGGATAGCCGCCACTGAATTATATGGACGTCTATCTGCGAGCTCCTTTAAAAAGAAGGACCGGCTAATTTGAACTTGAGAATTGCTATCTAAGCATTCTGGGGGATAGTACCATATATGACGGCAAACTCCTGCTAGATTTGGAAAAACGCACCCAGAGGTTTCAATATCATCCCTCGACCTGACCGGACAGCCAATATTAAAATTGCATAGCTTTTAAAGTCGGGCCGCAATAGCTTGATTCACACCGGAGACCTATGCGTCAACGGGTTGATATGGAAGTTTAACCCTTCTGAATTACCGCTCAGATGTAAAGGTCGCTACTGAGCGAGTCATTTAGTGCCCGATCAGTATAGTTCGTGTCTAAATGTCACACTTCTATTACAGCTGTGCCGAGGAAAACGTCCTGGGAATTTGCACATCGTTTTGAACGGTAGCTGTAGTGTATTACCGGAGGAGGGTTCAGATCTTTTGGTGTCGTGGAAACGATTGGACTTGTGGACCATCCTAATGGAGCAGCGTATTGCGAAGTCCCTTGCAAGTGTGACAACTATGTGCGAAGCGGTTCAAGCACAACTTTTACTGCTTGATAACTGACACTCTTTCGGGACCGGCCATTTGTAGGAAGCGTGGACACAGACGCATAGGTTGGTTTTCCTTCTGAAACAATTTGAAATGTTGGGACATTGTAGTTAGCGCTGCTTCGAAGGTTTCTACATGGCTGGCTTCTTTTATCATTGGTTTAAGTCGGGATGGCGTTTTTGAGATAAACCGAATATCCTCTATCAGAGACGACTAAATTCATTTGGGACTATTGTGTTATCTCTGCCTTATCATGGGTTAATTGTTATCATTACTATAGCTCTACCTTAAGCAATTTCGAGGAGCGAAAAATAACTTTCAAATAAGGACACTGTTTTGCTTCAAATTTACCTAGTCACTCAGTTATTGAAACAAAATCATTCAGTGCCATTTCAGAAGACTTCTGCATGTTTTGCTTACTCAGCCGGCTATTTCTCGGGATAATATTTTTTGCTGGAAATGGGCCATGAGTTTTCCAAAAACCACTCTTGGTAAAGTTAAAGGTCCCTTTGAATCTGTAAGTCGTTTTTTGATTTATTGATCACTTTGTTTTAAACGGGTGTTCAACTGGGAAAACATTTTAGAGCATACCGTAGATATTTTATCTATAATAATAAGTATTGGGTCCATTAACCTTGAATGCAAAGTATTTTCTAAATCATTGGTTAAAGCCCTCAAATCGGATCCCGATTAACCATGATTCCATGATTAACATGGAAAACATAAATACAGTGTTGACCCACTGGTTCTGAAAAGCAACGTTACCTGTTGGAGCACACAATAGGATTTTAGAAGAAATTGGAGGACTTTCTGCCGTACCCTTGTACATTACGGACAAAGATTAAAAAAGAGCTAACATTAGTCGACTCTTTCTGACACCCGCACCACCTCCAACAAATTCATAGAAGACGGATGTGTTTTTGGCATTTTGCAAAACATGTAAAAAATATGTTTTCTACTTTAAATTAACTGACCTGACTATATCTGCTAAACTTTCAGCTGAACTTATAGCTGAAAGTTTTATTATTCGGACAATGTTGTCTTCTAAGTCTATATTCTATTAATATTTAAGACATTTAATTGACGATTTATTTCTGGCACTCCTAATACGCGAAATGTATCATCTACTACTTCATGATTTTCAACATTTTCCTCATTTTCTACCTGTTCTGCATTTTCAAGAGCATGCTGAAGCTCACTATCATCTTAGCTATTATATTTCCTTCGATTGCTCTCGATTAACTCCTGATTTTGGCCACAAAGCGATTCGCAGCATCTCGTTACTAGTTCTACATTTTCATCGCTCCATGAGACATACAACATAACAAGTTCTCTAAAATAATTTCTCCTATCAATATTAATATTAAATCTCCAATACCTGATTATACTAGGAGTGTGCCTCTTTTTTACATAGCAACTACCATCGCGAAATGCGTAATCTAACTGTTGGGAAGTCCTTGGCGTTTCGATGTCATCAGCATCATCTATATATTTGCGTGACCCACTATGCCTTTTGCTAAAACTATAAGAAGCAGCAAATCAGTTAGGCATAAACTATCTAAAGCGTTGGGTCGCTAAACATAATGGTCTATAAGTCCTATCTCAAATATTTCTTCGGGTAAGTTTCGCAACTATTGCCTAGAATTCCTTTACCCAACCCGATACTCTGATAATGCAGTATTGATGAAAACCGCAGCAATACAGCTTTCGGACAAAGGCATTCATAAACAGCAGTAAACGGCTTCCTGGGCGGATATTTCCGTACCCGAAATAAATTTATATATACCTATAAGCTGTAACTATTGCTTTATAGTTACATTGCCCCTGCTAATCTCGCTTACAATTTCTCGCATTAGCATTGAAATTCCACTCTATGATTTGTTAATATAATTAACGACGTAACTGCAGCAAGCATAGGGATCTAATATAAACTAGATATATATTGGCTCGCTGCAGTAGAAGTAGATGAGTATTATAAGCGTTAAGCGTAATTGCTGCGAATGATCGCTTTAAATAAATTTTGGGCTTCTTAATACTTGACCTGAATGCATTCATATAACATTCATAACTTAAGTTAAGCTGATCGTTGGACCAAAAGTTATTGAAATTGCTAAGGTAGTCTATGGTTTCACGATCAAACGGATATTTTTAAATGCCCTGAATCTTTTCTAAACTTTTTTGGTGCACATCTTTATTTTCAGCATCATCTTCTAATGGGAATAGAATTTCTCTTTGGGGCATGGGAGGGTATGGAATACCAAATCCACATAATTCTTGTGCCCTAACTTCTCGCCTACATGAGTGCCCGTGATTGTGAGCTTGATACTCCAAAAATGAAGTCACATCCAGGTTATTGGTTTCAGTTGTGATAAGCTGATAAATAAAAGACTTCATAGACGGAATGCTTGTCTCATCAGTCAAGCCAACCTTCAAGGCATCTTTAAGCCAAAACATGCCATGGATGTGGAAGGTGCCTTTTTGCTGAAACTCAACTCGCCAATAATACTTAATAACCTTGTCAATGCCAGAAACACCGCCTTCCTTTTTCATTAGTTTTAAAAGCCTGCCTATAACTAAAATCAAAATACCTAGCGGAAGTAACAAGGTCAGCTCTAATTAGACAGACTTTAGTGTGAAAAGTTAAATTAGCTGCTAATTCTTCAGAAATTTCTAACCTATCTACATTCTAAGAAAGTAAAACTATCTAGTATCTGCTGCCGAAAAGGTTATAAAAAACGTCGGAAGACCAATCTGCCTAATCATCGCCATGACCTTCTTCTTTTCTGCGCACCAATGAGCAGGTGAAGTGCGAATACTTTTCAAAACCCTATAGCCGTCATTATGACGGCTTGTGCTGCCGTAATGCCTTGTGTGGTGCTGTGCTTACGCAAGAAATGGAGGTATTGCTCCTTATATTATTAATTTCTAATTTTTTATAATCGAGAATTAATTTATCTTTTTTACAACCTTTACTAGCAAAGTTTTTAAGTTCTGACCTAACTATGGTTGTAAAACTATCTGGACACTTTCTTCTAATGCCAATAAAAATCGTTGGGAAGGCCAGCTCCTCCGAATCCCAATCCTCGATCATGTCTAAAGGACGCTGACCCCCTTCTGGAGCTATAACTATTCTTTGCATGGCAATATTTTCGACAGGGACGTTTTCTAACAATGTTTCCTGGCCTCCAGTATTAACATCTTCTTCTACACTGTTCTGCTCATTCAAGGAGGCTTGAGCACATCCTTCTACTAGTTGTTATGTCCCTGTCATCAGCAGATGCAACAAACAGAAATTCGTGAAACGAGAAGCTTCACAACCACTGTACGTTAACAGTAAACTGAGAAATTTGATTGCATCAGCTTTTTTAGAGGGCCTAATGGTTTCAGCCATGAACTCAAGGCTATATTTCATCCTACGTTTGAGATGAGCCTGCACTACCTCGCTCTCCTTAAACGCCCTCGGAAGGGTTACAGCATTGGCTACACGAACTGCTACATGGACCACTGCTCCTTTAATTGCATTTTGTCGACCATATCCGAAAGACCTAATAATCATAACATGAAAGGCGTGGGGAAATAAGCATTCTCTCTAAAGGCGTCAAGCCTTTCAAACATACTGGCAGATTGGGAAAATCTAGTCCATTTGTTATAAAAGCCTTTGGTTTTTTGACAATTAAATGCCGCAACTACATGTTTTGCAAAAACTATGTTTACTATTGATAGAGGGAAATATAGAGGATTGATTAAAACTATTTGAGCTTGCTTCGACATTACATTTCCTTTAATAACGAGAATCACGAGAAATTTTGTCCACTTGATGTGGAAACCATAAGCCTTTGCAACAAAGGCAAAACTGGTCGGGACCCTGCTTAACTGTTCTATTGAAGGCAGCTATCAGACCATCTCAGTTATACCTAATATATGGAGAAATTCTATCCTCTGGAAAACTATTCGCACGTTCTTCCCTTTTCCTGGTTGCATTTCGCATATTTTCTGCTTTCCTATTACCTATATAACTCCTGTACTGGCTTACTCGTTGTGACAAACTTCATGTGGAGTCAAAAGCGTCCTGTCGCGCTTGAAATCGATCACTTCGCCTTACACTTGTATTACGTGCTTGCTCAATTATTCTCCGAATTTGATTTTCTCTAACCTGTGACCTTGGATTCCCCTCCGTAGCCAAAATTACTCGTTCTATGTTCTGTCGGTGGCGAGCTCGCCGAATATTGTCTCGTCCTTATTCGTCGGTCCTATAAACTGGGTCTAGTTTACGTCTCAATCGGTCTTCAGTATTTTTACTCGTCTGTTGCCTGTTGCGTAACTAGTGGATTAGCTTGTCGAGTAAAGTGGTTTTAAATTCCAGACATGGTCCTCAGATAAGCTATACGAGATACTCCCCAGGATTCAAATTTACTGCCCTACTCAGCGGCCACCGCATGGGAGGCAGATTTTCATCTTTGACGAGCACTATGTCATTGACGCACAACGCTTGTGTTTGAGTACGCCATTTAGCTCGCTGTTGTAGCAAGATGAGATACGCTTCACGCCATCGAGCGCTGAACACCAGACAGAGCAAATGAAAAAAATATATGTGAAAATGATAAATTCTTTGTGTTCTCTAATGGTCGTTATAAAGAAAAAGCTCTCATGTCAAAAAGAAAAAAACAAATAATCTGTATGTTGGATGATCGTTATGCTTATTATCTATGCAGATTATAGTGAAACGCAACATAATAGCTGAGCAGAAGCTTGGGCGAAAGTTTGTATGTATGCTTATCAGCTGAGCTTACAATGTGGTTGCGCCAACACATTTAACCTAACATATGCAATTATGCACGCATGCTTACGCCGGATGCGCCGTACTTACAAGTCGTCGAGTCAATCGATGTCAGCAGGCCTGTTGACGTTGATGATGATTTGCTAAATGTGCATTAAGTTATGAATGTGCTGATTGCTTCGTGGTTAAATTAAATTAGATTAGTAGATAGATTAGTAGACCAAATTATAATTTTAATCATTTCATTTACGTGAGGATACTAAAAATAGTTCCGCATCGTATTCCGTAGCAAGACATGGAGTGAACACGCTATTAGATGGACCAAGTTATTGGGCCTCGCAACTGAATCTGCCCTTACGAAACCTGGAGGGCTTCCTGGATTAGGCACTGTCAAACTGCATGGAGACGATTTGTTTCTTTTTCTAGGTTTTGTCGAGGCCTAGTCCTAGACGATATTATGAATCTTAGTGACTCATAACTGGCCTTAGCCCAGACAGGGTTGGCCACGTGCTATCTTCGGACCGGCAGCAATCACCACTTTCACACCGAAAATATGACACGGAAAGTAGTGATGCCAAAATTGCAACGGTACTCTTAAACACGTCGAGAAAACACTTCAAAAAAAATACACCTTAAGAAAGAGTTTGGACGCTATTCTCTACATACCTTATATTAAGGTTATGTCCGTTAAAAGTATATTTTTAGAAAAACTTATTTGGGGCACTTCTGCACTTGACAACAGTAGATGTAGAAAAGAGCTAGGCAGCCCCCAAATGCAATGCGTGAGTGTGGCTTAATGACACATGCATAAAAGCTTTCCAATGCACACCTGCATATAAGCTTCCCAAAGCACAACCTACACCCGAATTAAACATCATATCACATGTTCTTGATCGCGCAGCATGAGAGCTTATGTTGATTCTACAGTCATGGCGGAAATAATGAGTATTGCGCATTCATTATTTTCACATTTCATTTTCTCGAAAAAGGGTGGAAAATGTTTTATGCTTCCCAAATATCTTTTACGTGGATTTTTCCTAACTCATTCGCATATCTTCGAGCAGATATACAGACGCGGTCCGTAATTCCAGTCGGTGCTAATTTGGCATTAAAATTGGTCGCTAAACTACTTAAACCAAATTTCTTTTGATTTCGATTTGCCCCATTTCAAATGAACGAGGTCTGGCTCGTAAATCATCTGTTCGCCGATTTTGCATGTATGCTTTTCGTAAATTCTTTTCAATGTCAGAACGAATATTTAAGAATTCATCGGTCCTTGGTAATGATACGGCACCCTCACTAAGTAAATGTAAATTTTTCATCAGTTTATAGTCTTGGCCGTGGGTAATCATATGTTAACCAAAGTCTATGAAGTATGGAGGCATTCCAATCGACTGGTGAATCGAATTTCTTAAAGCACAAATTATGCTACTGTAGGAATGGCCTGACGCAAATAAAATGCAACCGTTCTTGTGCGCGTCACTTTCAGAATGCTGTCGCAGATCATTTTTATTTCACCATCGTTCTCGTTTTTCTTATGCTCGTGTCAGAGCGAGAGTAAGAGCATCGAATGTTTCGCTCTCTGAGCGAAGCCTTCGATGTGATTACAGTTATATTTACAGTGGGACACTTAATGCTATATCACAGTAGAATCTTACATGCTAATTATTACTACAATTCGGCCGTTCTGACCGTTGAGTATCTCCTGATACTCGTTGACATACTTCTAGTTACAATATTACTTTGGCCATATTTACTTAGACAATTTTCTTTTCTTGATTTATTTTCGGTATTGTTTTGCTTGGTTTCATTTTTAGTTTTGTCATTTTCATTACATACATTATTTACATTATTGTTTTCTAAATTTATTTCTTCAGTTTCACTATCTGAACTGTTTTCTTCTTGTGTGTTGTTGTTAACAATATTTTTTCTACCGTTGAGCCAAGGTTTCATATTGTGTACTGCCCAAATTCCTGAATATGGTATTTGTGTTTGTTGAAAATTTTCTACGTCTTCTATAAAGTATCTATCATTATCTAACACCCTTGACACCACATATGGTCCTTTGAATTTAGGAATCAGTTTGCTTGATACTCCAGGTTGTGAATTAAAGTTTCGGACAACTACATAATCTCCTTTTGAGAATATTTTGGGAATTTGACGTTTTGCATCTATGTAACTTTTATTGTAGTCTTGTGTCTTTTGTTGGTTGACTTCTGCTTTCTTTCTGATTTCTCTTAAGTTTCTTATTGCTGTTTCTTGATTTTCTTCTATAACATTTTCGCTTAAGCTATTTATGTTAGTTCCTCTCTGTTTGACTCCAAATAACATAACGCTGGGGTATTCATTGATACTTCGATTCTTCGTGTTATTCATCGAGTGTTCTACTTTGTCCAACACCTTATGCCATGGTTCACTATTCTCTACATTTATTAGTTTTGCCATCATTGGGCCTAGATCTCTGTTCACTCTTTCCACTTGTCCATTGGCTTGTGGTGAGGCTGTAGCTATTTTTGTATGGCAAATGTTATTTGCCTCGATGAATTCATCAAATTCTTTGGACGTAAAACAGCTTCCTCTATCAGATATAATATTTTTTGGCCTACTATACGCTTTGAAATAATCCTTTAATGCTTCAATTGCTTCTTTCGAACTAGTTGTTTTTGTATCATATAGCCTAACAAATTTAGTGCATGCATCTATTATTACTAGTATATGTTTCTTTTTCGTGTATTTGCTATTGACTGGGCCATAGTGATCAATGTGAATTACTTCAAAAGGATTGGTTCCCTTTGGTATGGAATGTAGGAAACCTTCAGTTTTACCAGGTTTGTTAGAAAAGGTTATTCACTTAAGACAGTTTTTTACATGAACTTCTACTTTTTTCCTTATATTGGGAAACCAATAGCTTTTATTAACCAGATCAGTTACTTTATCAAATCCTACATGACCCATTTCGTCATGGTATTTATATAAAACATTTTCTTCCATGGATTCGGGAACACAAAACACTAGTCTATCACTTTTCTTTTTATATATAACACCATTGCGCATTTCATAGTGTTCACTTTCTTTTTCTGTAAGCATTTCTTTGAGCTTTTTTATTTTTTCATCTTTTCCTTGGCATACTATAAGATTTTCTTCGAACGTGTTAGTTTCAATTATTAGGATATTGTTGGTGCGACTTAATGCATCTACATGTTGCATTCTCTTCCCTGACCTGTGCTCGAGATCATAATCGTAGTTTTGCAGTTCAAGGGCCCATCTGGCAATACGTGGATTCAATTCTTTTTTATTTAGTGTTAGTGTTAATGAATTGCAGTCGGTTACTATCTTAAATTTAATGCCTTGTAAATAAACTCGAAATCTTTTGAGCGCATTTATGATCGCTAGGGTCTCTAATTCGAAGCTATGGTATCTTGACTCTACTTCTGTTGTTCGTTTTGAAAAGTAGAAAACAGGATGGAGTTTTCCATCCTTCTTCCTTTGTAACAGAATCGCCCCGTAGCCTAGAGAACTTGCATCGCAGTGTAATTCCGTTTCATCTCTAGGGTCATATATTGCTAATATCGGTGCTTCTATTAACTTATTTTTTAGTGCATTGAAAGCATCTAGTTCTACTTCTTTAAACTCAAACTTTTTATCTTTCTTTGTTAGATCATACAATGGCTTTGCAATTAGTGAAAAATCTTGAATAAACCTCCTAAAGTATGAGCATAGGCCGATAAAACTTTGAACTTCATGGACTTTTGTAGGTATGGGAAAAGATCGAATTGCTTCTAGCCCAGCTTCATTAGCCTTTATGCCATTTCCAGTGACAGTATAACCTAAATAATCAACTGAAGACTGCAAAAATTCACACTTATCGAGTCTAAGTTCTAGTTTGTTGTCTACAACACGTTTAAAAACCTCTCTGAGAATTTCTAAATGCTCATTTAAATCTTTTGTAGCAATCATAATGTCATCGAGGTAGATCACAACTTTTCCTGTCTTCACCATTTCTGCAAATATTTTGTTAATATATCTTTGAAACGTTGACGGTGCATTCGTTAATCCAAATGGCATTCTAAGGTATTCAAATTGTCCTAGCGGGGTAGTGAATGATGTGTACTTTACCGATTCTTTATCCATAAAAACATGGTGAAAACCATTTTTTAAGTCTAACTTTGAAAACAATTTTTTATTCGCTAGTCTTTCTAGTAGATCATCTATCAGTGGAATTGGATAGTTATCTTTCACTGTTACTTTGTTAAGCCGACGATAGTCTACACACATTCTGAGCTCTCCTGTTTTCTTTTTTACAAGGACAATTGGTGACACATACTCTGACTCACTTGGTCGTATGTATCCTCGAGCTAAGTTTTCGTCTAGTATTTTCTGTACTTCTATCTTTTCTGCATATGATAACCTTCTTGGGGAACAGCGAAACGGTTTTTCGTTTTCAATAGTAATTTTCATTGAGTTTTTTATTTTAGGCTCCGCAGGTCTGTCTGGTTCTACATAATGTTTTTCGAATATCTTTTCAAACCTTTCCAAACTATTTTGACATATTTCCTTTCCTACTTTGTACCTTTCTTTGTCTGTGCCTATTACGTTTATTGCCAACATTTGTTTTTCAAAATTTTCTGTCTCGTATCTTTCTCCTCTTTGCTCGTTGTAACCTTGTTCTTTATTATCCATTTCGTTCTTTTTTATGTTTACTGTATTGCATTCTGCTTTTTCCCCTACTTTATTCTCTACTTTTCCACTTCTTTGATCTCTTCTTTTTCCACTACTTTGCTCTCTACTTTTTCCACTACTTTGTTCTCTACTTTTTCCACTACTTTGTTCTCTACTTTTTTATTATTCACATTTTCATTTTTTGTATTTTTGTTGTACTTTTCTTTGTGCATCACCGTTGGCTCAACGTTTTTGCTCATAACTTCTTCGACTTCAATTATTTTAAAATTACTTAGAAATAGAAAATCTCTACCTAATACCATTGGGTGCCTTGTAGATTCATCGTTCACAACAAGAGATTCAATTTTCACATTTTTATTTAAAGTTTTGATTACACAACATATTTTTCCAACTATATTTAATTTACTTCCATTTATTCCATAATAACATAAATTTAGATTTTCTATTATTTGTTTTAACTCCTTTTGGAACAGTTGATTCTCTTAAAAAGGTGATTGGGCTACCAGAATCTATTAGGCACTCTATGGAGGATGTAACATTTAAATTATTTTTATCAAGAAAACTTACATCCAAAATCTTACATAATCGTCGGTCGCCTTGTTCTTCTTGTATAGTGAGCACTCTTTAGCCAGATGTCCAAGTTTGCCACAAGCAAAGCATGCTCCTTCAGCTCGTTTCGGCTTGCGACACTCTGCGGCCAGATGTCCAAAGCTGTGACAATTGAAGCACTTGTTGACCTTCTGTTCCGGGGTTCCACGCGTTGACGTCAGCATGTTTTTTATTTGGGGCTTGCCAAGTTGAGCCCTCGGCTGATCAATGTCTTGGAAAGCATCCAGAACTTCGGACGGCGCAGCAAAGCGTTGTAACTTAGCCTGATTTTTTAGCTGCATACCGGATATTCCATCAATCAAGTATTGTACCATTTCGTCGTTTCCCATTTTCAGCTCGTTTGCCAGGGTCATTTTATCAAAATAATACACTGCAAATTTTTCATCAGGTTTCCACTTTCGGCTTTCAAACCTGCGGCGAATTTCAAGGACGTTCTCTTTGGTGCCAAAGATGATCCTTAACTGCATTAAAATATTATCGATGTTACCTGAGAGAAGTGTTGGACGAGACAGCAGCCAAATGTTTGCTTTGCCCTTGAGGCGAGCACATAATAGTGTACGCATGACGTCATCAGACACTTTGAACACATCTCGAATATTTTTTACTAACACCAACCATTCGTTGATGTTGTTTTCACCATTATATTCTGGTACAAACTCTTTCACAGCATTAAGGTTTAGTTCAGACTTGTGGTTACGCAGATCTATGTTTTCGCACCGTAAATTCCACATCATACGCTCCATGTCTTCGTAATTTTGTTGGAAAACACTGCTGTTAGGTGCATTGTTTACGTTTTCATTCACAGTGCTGCCACTATCAATGTTTGGCTCAGCATTGGCAACTTCGATGTTATGTGGAGCGTTGCCAGCATCAGCGTTTGGATCAGCATTGGCAACTTCAATGTTGTGTTGAGCGTTGCCACCAAGATCGCAGACCGGTACGTCATCGTTTTCCTCATTTGCTATGCCGCTGTTTTCGACATCATTGCCGCCAATTTCTGCCGAAATGGAGAAGCCGTTATGGCTGGCCGCCTCTTCGTCACCAGAGCTGTTGTTGTTGTTGGCTGTCTGAGCGCCGCAAGAACCGTTGTCGTTGTTGCTGGTGCTTGGTGTTAAATCGATCAGCTCTTCGTTGGAGTCTAGCATGTCCAAATGGAGGTTTGGAGCACTTGCTGACGGTAATGCAGCATTCAGTTGAGCTAATAAAGCAGCTTTGGTGCCTCTAGTTGGCAAACCCAGTTTTTCGCACCACATTTTTAGGTCGGATAGGCTTAGATTGCCAATATTCACACGTGATTCCATAATCAAGTTATTAAATAACTAATATTGATAAGTTTGAATTTATTTGAATGATTTTGTAGGTTTAATTCCGTGACCACTTCTGAATTTGTAGGAATGGCCTGACGCAAATAAAATGCAACCGTTCTTGTGCGCGTCACTTTCAGAATGTCGTCGCAGATCATTTTATTTCACCATCGTTCTCGTTTTTCTTATGCTCGTGTCAGAGCGAGAGTAAGAGCATCGAATGTTTCGCTCTCTGAGCGAAGCCTTCGATGTGATTACAGTTATATTTACAGTGGGACACTTAATGCTATATCACAGTAGAATCTTACATGCTAATTATTACTACACTACTCAGGAAAGTGTCCCAATGTCGTTAGTCTGATCGCACGTATGCTCGTAATGCAGCATTAATAGAACGGTTTACTCGTTCTGCAGCGCTTGATTGCGGAGCGTACGTACCAGTAAACCTTTGGTCCACGCCGTATTTGGAAATAAAGGTAGCGAATGCATGGCCTTTAAGCTGAGTTCCATTGTCGCTTACAATTATTGCAAGTATTCAATCGCTACACACGAATTAAGCTTTTTACTGACTTGAGAAAAATGTAGAGAAGTGATCTAGAACGATAAATATACCAATATTTCCTAAATCGTGCGGGGGAAAGGCCTAATAAAATCAATAAATAATCTTTGAAATGGCATTTCACTTGTATCTTGACTACCCATACGAGGTTTAAGAATACACGTAGGATGTTAAGAAGTTTGACATAATTCGCATTTCCCTATATAATTTCGTACATCAGGGACCATTTTCGGCCAGTAAAAACAACGTCGAATGCGCTCCAAACATTTAACTATACCGCAGTGTGCCGATGAGGGCTGATAGTGACACGAGCTGATCACACCTTTGCGCAACTCTTCGGGAACAAACAACTTCCAGCAGTCATCAGAATTTTTTTAAATTGCTTGGAAAATAAGTTCTGTGATAGATGTAGTCTTCGACTACCTGAAAGTCTGGTAATTTAGATAGCTTTAATTTTGTCTTAAGCTCGAAAACTCTGCTGATCAAAATGCCTCGGATTGTATATGAATTTCGGTAAAAGTTTCGATAGTAACAGCAGCGATATCAGCTGTATCTTTAAAACAGCGCGAGAGAGAGCATCGTGTACTACATTTTCTTTCCCTTTTCGATGCTCAAGTCCAAAACAATATCCTTGCAATTTAATCGCCCATCGTGCCAGTCTACCACTGAGGTCTGACTGACTCATCAACCAACGAAGATTTGCATGCTCAGTTACTACTTTGAATGAATGACCCTCAATAAACATACGAAACTTTTTTATAGCCAGGACCACTGCAAGACATCTCAACTCCGTTACTGCTTAGTTACTGTCTGGCTACGCAGCCAAAACAGCTGGAGCGACCTCGCAACTGATAAGAGCAGCATCTTATATCCTA